>NW_027109386.1:350380-361525 GCF_000696795.3 Halyomorpha halys
TATATATGTAATTAAAAAAAATATATTTTTTCTTCTTTACCTTAATATCCAAATTCACACACCGTCAATCTTGTATATATAATTTAAAAAATCAGTTCCTATGAGTCGTCCATATGACACCTGAAAACGCTTTTCTGCCTACTCTAAAACTTTTACAAAGCAAGTTATTATTTTTATGAAGTAATGAATTATAAATTTTTAGGTTAAATTTTTCTTTTGGTTTTGGCCTAAATGTACTTATGCAATGTAATTATTAGGATTCACCCAAGTGAAAAAGTTATAAATGAAAAAATTAAATAATGGGTCGGACGAGTACCATATTGTAAAAATTCCCTGAAATAGAATGGTCGTAAACAATCTGTTTTTGTTCCATTTGGACAACAACAGAACAGCCATTGGAGCTCAAGAAATAACTGGAGAGAGTCGTTTACGACAATATTACTAAGCATAATTATTATGTTATGATGATGCTCATTCAATGCTTAATTTAATGATCTTTAATTTTTTTTATTACGTTGTTTGTTTTCACTAGAACCCTCAGGATTTATAGGCTTTAACTTTAACTGTACCTCAATATTGGGAAAATTTTGAAAATAAATTCCTTTTTTTGTTTACGATGGTCCACCATATATCAGACAACCAAATTAATAAGCAGAATTTAATGTTACTTGATTTCTTATACCTTAACGTTTTTGTTGGAATGCATCATTTAGGAGTTGTAGGCGAAATCAAAATCAAAATAGTTGGTTTACTTCGTTATTTTATTAAATTAATTAGTTATGAATCACTTAAAGCTTATAATCACCAGAAATTCGTTTGCATGACAGTAAATAATTTTTACAATTATTCTCAGACGTACGAATATGTTGTATGGGCTGGGTTTTATGCATTGGTCTCCTGTACTATAACTTAAGACTTGCTGCGTCCGGGACATGCAGGATAACTCAATGTAACAGTTTTATTCCGGACAGATAAACGAAGCAATCTATTCTGTACCTCAATCATTTATTATAATTCGGAGAAAAAAAAATTACACTGATTTTATCGGTTATATATCATCCTTCTTCAAATCAGCAGTTCGAACCTAAGCACAGAGCCATTTGATAGTAAACCAAGATAATTTCTCGGTCTTCCTCGCAAGAAGTGTTGATTGCGGATGAGAAAAGAACTCCAGCCATGGCATGAAACAAGAGCGATCCTCCCCGGCGATAGTTCCGAGACACCTCCAATTACTCAGGAGGAGATCCGAGAGGTGATAGGATACGTGAAAGCAGGCACCTCCCTCGTAGCCTCTCGTAGGTGTCTATTACGTCCTCTGATGCTGGGGCACCAGGTACCTACGGCAGCTGTGGGGGCTCAAAAAAACACTACGGGATAATACGGGCACGCTTCTTAGGCCCATTATTTTCTTCTCTCCAATAGACTTTTCTTTTTTTATCTACGGTCTCATAGCTTCCATACAAGACTGATAGCTTGAAGTAGTGGTCTCAGCCCAACATTGTGTTCAGTACGTTTCGTTGTTTACTCAGAAAAAACTGAATAAAAACCTACTACATCGTCACATTTCCCCTGAATCAATCTATCTACATCCTGGGAGGGGGGAAGAGAGAGGGTATGTGGAAGAAGGAGGCTATTCTCCCAGCCACAAACTAACAATTATTTTCACCTTCTTTAAATTTGTTTTAAATGAAAGGTGTAAGCCTGTAAAAATATTCGTTAGCATATCATGGTGTGATTTTTCACATAGAGTACAAAGTATAGTTCAATTTATAGCTGGTTTTTCAAAAAAGACATTCCTATATAGTGTAGGTAAGACATAGAAGCGGACACATTTTTGTAGATAGTTTTGAATCATTTTATAAAATTAAATAAGTTTTTGTGACTTCACTAGCGGAGGAAGGGAACATTGTATTTATGCAAAAATTAAAAAATCACTTACACATAAGAGATTAAGGAACGAAATTCACTCAGTATTTGTCTATAATCAAATTTGTGTTTTAGCACATTCGATCTGACTGCTCTATCAATGTAATTGATCCCACATAGATTTATTGATTTTATAATCAAACCTTCAAAATCAGTTTCAGAAACAATTTATAATTCAACAACACCTCATCCCCAACAAGATTTTCTTCTCAAGCGATAAATCGTGAACTTTTAAATATAAGTAATTATCCAACCAATAGAAATCTCCAGAAAAAAAGATAATTAATAGAATACACTTTTGAAAAAATGAAAGCAGTGAGGAAGCTATATTAAACAATGAACTTGGCAGATTTAAAAAAAAAAAACGTAGCTTAATCTGTATAATACCTTGTAATAGTCAAAATTCAACAATATAATTTTAATACTTTAAAAATAATAAAAAATCAATTAGTTTCTCGTGGTGTTCCACACAAGATGTTTCTTGTGTTAACAATCGGTTTATGGGATACTTACATTAGTAACTTCCTGAATTTGAAAATTCTTTCTGGAATGTCCTATTAAAAAGTATTATTTTTTTGTAATGGTATATATATTTATTTTTTTGAGTCATGCATTACCACATCTTTATACTAAAGCTGTAGTTATGTATTTTTAAAATATAAACTCTGTTGATTGTAATATGCTTTTCAACTCCACATAATTTTTTTTTAAATTTAAATAAAACTTAAAAATTGAATTTTGATACATGCATCATTCATATTTCTTGAGCTATTAATCACTTTTTTTTATATTTTAAATTACTTTTAGATATGTTTTAAATTGTTTTTATGTATTTTTAAATATTTTTTATTCAAATTAATATTATTATTAAAGATTTTTTATGTGCATTTATTCTTCAAACTAATTTGATTATTTAATTTATGTATGCGTTTAATTTTGTTTTAAACTAAGTTAATTTTTAAATATGTGTTTTTAATTTGTTTCGTTTTCACTTCACCTTTTTACGAGTTAATTGTTGCAATCAAAGTGTATGATGTAAGATATTAGATTAAGGCTTTATTTTTACCAATTTCTTTCAGTGTGACAAAGAGAGATAGTTTAGGTGGTTCTCTTATGTTATAAAATTTTGTTTCTTATATTTGACGAGATAAAATTATAAGACTAGGACAGAGGGAACTACGGTAGATCTATGATACTGGCATATTTGTCATATAAAGTAATTTATTTGATTTCTTAATTATTATTCAAATAATATATAAATAATTGGTTTTGCTCTTATTGTTGCATTGTTCCGAATTTCCAGGGAACCTGGAAGACGAAGGAGTACAACGAAACGTTGGTTGATTTTATACATTTTAAATAAATGAGGATGTGTTAAGTACTAATCATAATTAATAATATTTTTTAAATGAATTTAGTTTCAGAAACTTTAACTTAATGTTTTGTACAGTGCATAAGAAATAATTTTATATAATGAGGCCACACGCAGACACATACCTCTCTAACACCTACTGCCCTAGGCCAACGATTCGGTACGCTACTTTTTTTTTCCCTCACCTCGTCTCTGGATAATGATACAACTTCCAAGCTTTCGTTCCGATAAATGCGTTACTTTCATTACCGCAACTTATTTCCCAGCAAATGAATAAGTATTAAGACTGAAATAATAATTTATTTTTAAATATTTATTATACTTATTATTTATTTACAGAATATTACGAGAGATTTTAGATAATTAGAAGATATTTGAGCGTGATGATATATGTCAGCTGGTGCAGTTCCCTTGGAGTAGCAGAAAGGTCAGTGGGCCCCAGATATACCGGTTTCGTTTGTGTGGTCGTCTCTAGACAAGTCACCGACACATCTCCAGTTCTTCTTTTCTTTAATATTTATCAAAAATATTTATATTGTAGGTAAACAATGCGAGACTTGACTAAACCTTTCAATACAATGTACATTTTACAATATTTTATATAATTGTTAAAATATCCCTGTGGAACAGTTAAATTTCCTAGGATTGAAAAACATGTAAAACCATTTAGTCCATAATTGTTTTTGGATTTCGGATAATTTTATATTTTCGTAAATATTAAGCACATATTTTCTCATTGTTAGCATGTTACTGGCTAGAATAAGTTAGTATGTATTTAAAAAACTCAGTATAATGAAAATTTTATTAACATAAAGAAAAATATATTCAATGTATATTTAGACCAAGTCCATGACAGTGGTATGATGGTGACATCTGGTATCTTGGATTTAGATAGGTATATAATACATTTTCTATTAGGTCGATTTACATAAGAAACCGATAGAAATACAAGATTTCATACATATTATAAATACATATTAAATGCAGTGTTTGGAATACCACGCACCTAAGAAGAGCGGATAACCGAAAACGAGGCATTAAATTACATCTTTACCATCGCATTTTTGGAATCCTTTATTTTCATTAAATCTTTTAGTAAATTGGTCAACCTTGAAAAGACTCAGAGATAAAAAAAAAAATAAGCAATTGATGACTTTTTAAAGTTAAATCTGAAGTTTTTTTTTGGTCCTTAGAAGTAGTCGCTATCACATTCGTGATTGCTACGATATATGTACTGTTATTTTACTTTTCATAAGATTAAACTAAATATATAATATATTTGTTACTGATATAATACGAATTTACACCTTTCTGTAACGATAACAATACCATATCCCAGCTTATTTATTTTATTTATGAAACTGGTCCCAATATATTTAAAAGATATATTGACCTAGAATAGCTTAAGTAATACTTGGAATCCTTATCCTTAGAAACCATCAATTATTGAAACGCCACGTTCAGGTTCTTTTTTTTCAGAACGCACGCAACTTCGGCATCTTAACTATCTTCTAACATATCAGACTCTAGAACCGTAATCGGCCTCAATAGAAGATTTTGAAATGTCATGTCTAAAGAATTTGAAATTTTTTATTAGACATAATACAAAAACAAATCTATAATCCATAAATGTTCTCCCAATACCCAACTAAGTATTCACGATTGTCCGAATGGTTTTTCCCAATTCTCTTGAAGCTAGATGTAACCTTATAAGGTCTTTCACGACTGATGGAACAAAAAATAAATATAACTATAGTTGTACCCAAGAGTTGGAAGGGCAGTGTTTTACCTAATCCTATTCTTCATAACAAACAACTACCGATGTAAAATATATAAAAATGTATTTATCCAATATGAATAATATATAAAAGTATATACAGAGCGGTCGATAGGAGATAGCATAAAAAATGTATATAGCCAAAAAGTTTGCCTAATATATATGTGCAAATAGAAAATTCCAATGAGTAATAAATATTATCATTTAATTTTGACGTTCTTTGAGTGTTGCTTATATTAAAGATATATTTGGTTGTAAAAATTAATATGTTCTAATAGTTGAAACAGGAAAAAACGCAATGTCTGTAGAGCTTATACCAGAGAAGCCAACGCAAAGAGCGCCTGCCACACTGTGTACAGCCAACCAGTAGATATTAATTTATAAATTTCAGCACTCAGAATGAAGCTATTTTAACGTACTATAAAGTAGCTTATAATAGTTATGTTCGTAAAAGTAAACGTTTTTATGTTATCATATTATCATATCATCATATTAGCATATGATATGAAATTTGTACATTACATTCTGCCCGAACTACTAAGAATCAATTTATTTTAACAAATATCATTATTCCTAAGATATAGTTATCCCAAAATTAGTTTTATAAACTACTGATTCTTTGTTATGAAATGTTGTCTTTAAAAAACTGTAACTTGGGAACATAAAAGCCTAACATAAAAGGCCTCATATTTTAGTAAATGTACTCTACTTTAAATGTTGTTCTAATAGGCAGTTTAGTTTAGTTTAAGTTGGAAGTTTTAAAGATGTGAGGCTCTAAAAAAAAATTAATTTTTTTTAACCTTTTGAAATAGCTGCCATTTTATATCCCCATCACTGTACTTGGCCGCCCCATCAGTTTGACTAGTAATTATATATAGTAAAGTAATAAAAAATTGGTATGAAATAACTGACTTTTTTTAGTTTTTACTCCGAGAACCGCCTTATCAACGAACTCATTCTTATTGCACTATCACCACTATCCCCACCATCGTATTTTAACATAATCTTTTATAATTTATATAACAGAAATAGTTAACTTAATGTTTTTATTTCATAATGTTTTTGTATTTATCCTTTCATTATAATGTAGTAGTAAGTTTTGTTTTCATACTAGGTGAATTAATTCACATATTAACATTATCGAAGATAAAAAACGTTGAGTGAGAGGGACCCGCTGTATAATTTTGCCCCTGGTCCGGACTCAGTTGACGTCGACCCTGATTAGTTCCAGCATTGACTGCATCCCGTACCACAAATATTATACCGCAATTGGCACACTTCTAGAAATATGAACCTTAATCAAAATGTCGAAAGCGAACTGTCAATTAAATCTCGTAAAATAATTGACGCCCGATGTAAATTTAATTGACGTACAACGATCAGTGGTTCTAATTAATTACTTTCACTAAAACCCGTTTCCCCCTAGCGCTGTCTCAGTTTCTGCCGATAGGATGTCGTTCTGAAAATGGACGGCTGTCAGGGTTTAGGAACTTTTTGCCTCACAAAGTTCTTTCATAATAGTAATTATGACTGGCCAATTTACATAGCTTGCTCGTTTGTCATATTTTTTATTTATTTTATGTTCTGCTTTACTGCAACAAAAACTAGCGATTTATGGACCAATATTGAAGAAAAAATAAATTAATTTAATTAAATACAATTATTACAGTATCGAAAAAAAACCTTACATTGTAGTACGTTAATTTGAGGGAAAAAGTTGAGCTCTTTTCTTTCTCTACCTAAGTCTCATAAATTAGAAAAAATAAACACACTTCTTTCATGGAGTATAACCTGTATCTTTTATTGATTATTTCACAAAAAAAAATTGATTAATTAAATTGGCTAACTATATGAATATCTAAATAATAAACTGGAAAAAAATAGCATGTCATTCTCTATTGAAAACAGGAAAAAAAGTAATACTTCAAATGCTTTAGGTTTAAATAATAAAAACTCGAAACTCAAATTTTCCACCACAAAAGACCTGGTTAACATTTATTTCGAAGGTAATCGAAAAATTATATGAAATAAAAGTAGTGATTAAATAAATATATCAGAAGAACAAAATGAAATGAATATTTTTTTTTAATTTAAAGAAATAACTTATATTATCATTTCAAAGATAAGAATATTGTCTTGATAAAAACAAAATTTGCATTTATTATAAGTATAATAGGGGAGTTTTTATCTTATTATTATTAGGAGCATCTTATGTAGATAAATTATTTTTTCTATTCATATGTATCTCCTTATGCAAAGGTTAAATAAGTTTTCAGTGTAGAATTTTATTTTATCATTAAAACCTTTACTTTTCGGAAATGGATATATTGATATTTCATAGAAAACTCCTCAATTTGTATCGGGGAAAGAATTTGATGTTTTTACATTTATTTTATTTTTTTAATCAATAAAATAAACATCCAATGTATTAGTCGATGCTTCTGAAGAACATTTCGTAATATTTTTAACAATTTTACACCAGCTTCTGGATATTTTTAACAATTTTAAACCAATTTCAATATATATTGATAATATTTTTTTTTTATAAGAACATATTCTGGTCCGTGTTCCCCTTTTCAAATGGTGATTTCTTATTACTTTTTTCAATGCCAATTTTTTTTTCGTAAATTAGAAAAAATAAGTACATTCAATTATTTTTAAGAGTCTCAAATGAAATTTTTCTGGAAGATCGCAGATTGACTGAGTATATTAATAAATGGAATATGGTCCGGGTGTGGTCAAATAAAATTCAAATAGTATTAACGATTTTAATTGAGCCAACGTTTCGCCCCATGTTGCAGGTCTTCGTCAGGGCTGTTTTGAAAAAAGTCAAAGTCAGAGTGACATCAATTTTCACACACATCAATTTTCCCTTTCGTCATTTTGAAGCTAGAATAAAATTACACTTTGTTTCTCATTTATTTCATAAAATAAAATATTTAATATTACCATTTATACTTAAAAATATACATATTTAGCTGATTTGTGTATCGATACAAATGATTTCTAAGCAAAGATAACTGTAACAAGTCCAAAAAAAATCCAAATAATATTGATCCAAAGCTAAAGAAGACCTCACAAATATAAATCCGTTCGTAGTGAAATTTCTTATTTATAGGATGCAATGGTAGTTTCTGATTCTAGAACCGCGTTAACGTTTGTATCACTGCTATTAACTTCAGCTTCGCAGATCAGTAAAAATTGTGAAAACATTTAAAAAAACAGACAGTCAGATCTGTTGGGAAATAATAAAACCAAGAAAGGCAGTAATTTCGTTGCGGAATTTACAACTCCTCACATCAGACAACCTGTGTTTTGGTTGGTTCTGTCTTTAGATCCATGTCCCGAAATAGATGTAGAAACCTCAAAAGGGAGGTGGCATGCTTCGCCTTGTTACTTCTCATGGAAAACTATTTAATAGTCCGTCCTTGTATAGATAAAGAGGAAGTAGTTTAAGACACGAAAGTAATAAAAAGTAGACTCCTAGACGAATACTATTATTACCAAACAGGAATAAAAAATAAAGATTATTTCTCTAGAATATTAAGATTTTTATAACCTTTGTATACAAACGAAGTTAAACCTAAACGAATTAACATATTATTTGCATGGAATAGTGAATTGAATTTTTTCCCCAGTCCAAAAACCTAAAATTTCTAAAATAATAATATTCTGTAATAGTAATAATAATAATATGTATATATTTGTTTAGAGGGTAACGACCGTAGAAATATACTAAACCAGTACAATAAATGGCTCATTTACAAAGTTTGATATTCAAAAAGAATCATAAATAAAAAATCATTTCCACAAATTAATAATAAATAATACTAGACAATACACAATGTGCTGAGGTTTTTTTTTTGTTTTTTTTTTCGTAACCCTCTGACGAAGAAAGTGAATACATACATATAGGTAGGTATGTATATGTATATCTGGTAGTTTGTAATTCCTTCGATTACAAAAAAAACAACTCAAATTTTTTATCACAAAAGACCTAGTACCCGTTAACATTTATTTTGAAGGTAATCGAAAAATTATATAAAATAAAAGTAGTGATTAAATATATCAGAAAAACTAAAATGAAATGAATCGATTCATTTTATTATTTTTTTTAATTTAAAGGAATAACTTATATTATCATTTCAAAGTTAAAAATATTGTCTAGATCAAAACAAAATTTGCATTAAATAAAATTTGTAGTTATTATAAGTATAGTAGGGGAGTTTTTGTCTTATTATTATTAGGAGCATCTCATGTAGATTAATTATTTTTTTATTGAAAATGTTCATTTGTATCTCCTTTTTGAAATTAAATGAATAAGTTTTCAGTGTAGAATTTTAATTTGTCATTAAAACCTTAACTTTTCATAAATTTATATATTGATATTTCATAGAAAACTCCTCAATTTGTATCGGGGAAAGAATTTTATGTTTTTACAATTATTTATTTATTTTTTTTATCAATAAAATAAACAATCAATGTATTAGTCGATGCTTCTGAAGAACATTTCGTAATATTTTTAACAATTTTACACCAGTTTCTGGATATTTTAAACCAAGTTTTTAAATATATTTTTCTTATAAGAACATATTCTTATTAAAAAAAAAAAAAAAAGGAAGGTTAATCACATAACACAAATAAAAAAATGCAGTATATTTAAAAAATCAACGAGAAGAGGTTTTGGGTCACATATACAAATAACCATTTAAGATCTGATTCTGTAGGGACTGTCAGAATTTTGTACAAAGAATTTAGGCTAGTATTATCCAGTTTGGGTATGAATCAGGTTCGGTACTCTTGTAACGGGACAAAAAATTAAAGCAATTCTCCAGTGCCGTTCCATAACAAGGCGAGGCTTCTATAGGCTCAAATAGAATCATTGTATTCTATATTAAACCATTATTTTTGTGACATAGGAAGATATTTTTATAAATATTGATAGGTCACAAGGTCTTTCTATATTAATTGTGTGAAAAATAAAAATGTAAAAAATTAAAATTAAAATAAATACAAGTTATTTGTAAACTGCTTTCATAATCCATTGTTACTTTTCTTATATTCACCATTGATTACTATGTATCTAGGAGATTTGTCTTCTAAAACATTAATTTCCAGAGCATATAAAAGAAATTAGCCAGGAAGAGCGGTGAAACTAGTATAAGTCAGAGTTTAAAAATGCTCTTCAACCTGTAAAGCATGTGACCAATTTTGTATACATTACAGTATTTCACTTCTATATTGCCTGTTTTATCTATATCATCTGAAAAAAATACTTTATAATTATTTATAACCATCTTATTTATTCAGTATAAATTTATTGATTTTTTAAAATTTTTTACTCTTATGTCAAGAATTTTACTCCACCTTAAAGAGATGGTAATAACCCATATCTATTGAACGACTGAACCTAACTAACTTATAACACTTTAATACCTATTTATAATAATTCTCTATCGCACACCCTCGCAAAATCTGCCATTATTTAACCTTATTATCATAACTTCATTTTTCTTTTAATCCATTGAATTATAACGTAGTTTTCAGAGTGTGATTTAATGACCTTGATGCGTATTATTCCATTACATCAAAAACTTCATCAAGAAAGAATAAAATAGAAGATTTTGGTATAAAAAAAATATTCAACAATCCCTCGGATCGTCCTTTCAAAAAGTTCCATTATTTTCGAATTTGCATAGTTGAAGGATTCGCATTACATCGTAAGATGATGATTGCGCATCAACTTTGCCTAATGAAAATTTGATTAGTCACGTATTTCATATCAACTGTGGGTAGATGACATGTGTAAACGATTTAACCTTTTGTGTATCACGAAATTAATCAATTTATTTCCTGTGTAAAATAAGACAACTTGTAGATGATTCATAGATTTCTTAAATTGCGAAAGCAGGAAGAATAGATAGTTTTTTTCTTAGCTACGATGCTAATTCAGAATAGTTCAATTCTGAACGCTAATGAAAAGAGATCTCGAGTATTAATTAAACTCTACCCAAAACCAGTCTATATCTAATTAGCATAATTAATATATATATATAAATTCAAATTATGA
>NW_027109386.1:361925-382851 GCF_000696795.3 Halyomorpha halys
ATGTATTTAGGCAGCATAGATGAATAAAGTATTTCTCTTTTCTCTCTACCAATTCTATTTAACCATGTACTTTGTTAACCAGGAATTCCATTTAAATTGTAATTAAATAAGCAGGCAGGTTAGATATAACTCTATTCCTGTTAACTCAAAAGTCTTGGCTATTATATTACTTATTATAATATACTACTATATAATTATGAAGCTTATTTATTATTTCTCTAAGGACTCAAAGTAAATAATTAATATATGGAGTAACCAGATTATTTATTTAAATTAAACGTTTCGACCCACATTTCAGGTCTCCATCAAGATCTAAACAACAAGAGTTTAAGATGACATAAAAGAAATTATATGAATATAAATAGCAGTGTGGAAGCTAAAATATATTTTAAAAAATATTAATAAACGGATAAAGTAATGCATTATAAAAAATACAAATGTAATGCTGAGTATCATCTTTTAATTTACTCTGTTCTTAATGAAATAGTTTTGGTCATTTTTGCCAGGTAGACATTCTCAATTTTTCGTAATTCCATAAATAGATTGTTGTTCAAAACACCCATATACTTAAACCACTGTACTTTACCCGCAACCTCCAATCCTTCATTTCAATACGTTCAAGAAATCAGTTCCCGATAGTATTTTGTAAGTTTTTTTAAGCGACACCCTCAATTCAATAAGTATTTATTAAAAATCATGGTGTCGTATTTGAATAAACCCTTTCCTGGTGAGACCAAATACTCGTTCGCTCTAACTCCATATCCTGACTGGACAAGCATAGCGCAATGGTACCTTAGTTGGACAAATAAAAAATTAAATACATAGAATATAGGTAATTATGCTTATTGAACATTTGAAGGACATACATTTCATGTTTATTTTTATTTTTTATTCCAACTAAGTGACCAAAAGTTCTACTAGTACACATCGACTCCTTCCTAAACTTGGAAAGTGAACTCAATACTGCATACTCCCGCCCTTCCGATCATTAGGGGTATTCATGATCTTTAGTTAAACATGTTAAAGCGTGTTAAATGGAGAAATATTTCCTTCAACATGTTAAACCGATATAACATATAATATGGCTATTATATATTATATAATAATATATAACATATGGCTGAGAGTATATAAATGGAGAATGACGTCACGAAACAGACCAGCTGAGCTCGTCACCGTTTTGTTTGTTGTCGTGTTAGGTTACTTGATCGTGGTTTGTGTTTTAATTGTGTATTATATTGTTTTGGATGTTTTTAAATCTAATAAAGCAATGGATGACAATTATAATAATATAATGACAGTTGTCAATTAGCTCATCTTGATTCTCTTCCTCACAAGTCAGAAGATCAAGAAGATACTCAGTAGCCAGACGTTCACACAACTTCCACTTTAAGCATGTTGTAATAAATTACGTTAATCAAAACATAGAAGTGAACAATAACATGAAGTTTTGGAAAGAAAGGTTATAAAACAAGTTGCTCAAAAAATCCGGTAGGAGCTCTTAGACATTTAACATAACTTTAAATAGGGCTGCTCATAATCCTATATTAATAACATTTACCATGGTAAAGCATTTTACATTTAACACATCATGAATGCCCCTATTATATACTTTCCAATAAAACTTCTGCATTTGACTAATAAGTTCATATGGCCATATTTTAATAGAAAAGACAAAGTACCTTTCACTGTAACGGCATAACAGAGCGCATTAATCAGCTGTTCTACATGGACACATCCGTTTCTTGTGGCTACTGCTCTGATTACAATTGCTAAACTGCAGGAGCCGCTGCCCACGCTCAGTAGCAGTTCTAATGACCCTACGAAGGGGGCAATGTCGCAGAAAGTTACATCTAATATTATATTATATCGTTCCCTATATAATTATAATTATTATATACAGTATATAATTATCAGATCCGTCTAGGAAGAATATGATATTTAAGAAAAGGTTTTTTTTTTTTACACTAACGTCAAAAGGAATTCAGGATAATGTTATCATTGAAGTGAACGATATACTTTAAAGTATATGGACAATTACAGTGCCAACTTCAGAACTTAATAAATAACTTCAAAAATAATTTAATAAATACCATAGATAAATAAATGAGGACAAATGATAGACAACAAATGTTTCTAATCCCCAGGGCATGCAACTAAATAACATAACGGACACAAAGCTGATAAAAACAATTAAATTTGCTCTTATAATTAAAGAGATTTACTAATTTTAAAAAATTATATTCCTGAGGTGAATAAGATTTTTTTAAAAGGAGGTGTTTAGTTTAATAGTGCTAGCAAATTCTCTTGAGGAATACTGAAGTATAAAATTAAATAATTTTGGCGATGTGAAAAAAAAATTTTGCATGGTCCACGCATCACAGAACGCCACTTAATTATCTACTTAGAGTTGATTTAATAATCCTCGCTCGTTTCAAATTTTTTTTTTTTACTGTGAAAAAACATTAATTTTCCAAATGTGTCACTCAGTTTACAGATAATTCCAATTATAGTAGTTTATAGAAAAGTACTTTCAAGTATTTTTCATTCCAAGATTTAATTTTTTTTTTTTTTTGCAAACGTATATCAGGCAAATAAAAATAAAACAGTTTACTAAAATATAACTTTACATTCTGTTGTAAATCATTTATTCAATAGGTTAAGGAATCAATATTTATTGTCAATATTGATCAATATTGTCATCTGACATTTGATCAATAGTCAAAGGCTAAGTGAAATTAAAAAAACAAAACAACTTATTTTATAATTACCATAACATAAAAACTGTTATCAGACGTGTTTAACGAAAACTATCTGCACGTGCACGCCACTAGTATACAGTCAATTTCGTTCTACAAAAGATCTTTCATTTATTTGATTTTCTTTATTAAATCAATTTATTCTAAAATTTTTGGCTTTGCAACGGTATATAATACGTCTATATTACTATTATTTTGAAACAATGAGCTTTCTGCTAGTAAAAATATATTTTTTATTTATCTCCCTACGTTAATCACCAAATCCTTTCATAGGTTTTATGTATCCATTTTTTATTACTAATAAATATTTAAAATAGTTATTTTTTTTAAAACATACAAATTTAAATAAATAGTATGTTTATCTAATTGTGGATAGTGTAGTTTTAATCTAAAATTAAAGTTTTTAAAAATTAATGAAAGTTTAAAAAAATAGTGTGATTTGATTAGACTTTTATTTTGAGTTTGATGACCTGGGCAAAATAGCTAGTAAAACTTTTTTTGTTTTAATTTTGATGTTAGAGTGCTACCGTTAGAGTTTCTTTACATGCTTGTACTATACCACCATTATGATTTATATCAAATTAACTTAATGTATTTAATGTACAGTTGTAAATATCAGTAAATAAATTTTTAAAAAAATGTTCATGTGAGATGTGAATTTATATATTAAGATTGTCCTTGAGGATGGCCGAATTGGCCGAAACGTTGGACTTACAGAGAAATATAAATTGTTTTGAGACTTAATAAGGATACCATTTGATTTATTTAATACAAAATTAAAGTTAGTATGCGATTTTGAAAATTCACTGTTAATACCATCTCAAACTATTTCAAAGTCCTGTTGAAATCAATAAATCCAACATAGTTATTTTCAAGGTTAAGACATCTTGCTCGTTCCGGAGGATTATTTTTTTTTTCTTCAATCAGTATTATTATTTTTCAAATGAAAGCCGTAGGTGTGAGAAATTGGAATGGAGATAAATAAATTTACTTCTAAAAATACTATTTAGTTACTTTCAAGTCAATCCCTTGAGACATTTAACTATACAACGTACTGCTAGTTAGCTGTCAGTAATAATTTAGTTGAGTTGTGCAGAATATAGTTGTAAAATAACATTAATTAATTTAACATTCTAGTTAGTTTATTCGTCCCAATGTAACATTTACAGGAAAACTGCTTGAGACAACTTTATATACAGGGCCAGGGTGACAGGGCCAGTTAATTAGGATAATTAAACAATAAATACAATAGAATATGAGTTTGTGTGAATATATATTCTTATAATGATGTAATTTTTTTATAAGAAATTCCTAGAAATAATAATAGGGGAAAAAACGGAATCAGCCTGTAGACGTTTTATTAATACTGTAGATATTTACTTATAATATATAGGAAACAAATATTATCTACTCTAAACTTCTAGGTTATTGTCTATTTTTTTTTTTTTTTTTGTATTGTATTTTATTAGGGATTCGAATTAAATTCTACATCATCAGTCACTCTGGCAAAATAGTTGGAGGTAATTTAGTTTCCTTACTATTTGATTTTGGAATAACTGATAAATAGTTCTTTTACACATAGTACTGGTACTGGTATTTGATGGGGGGAACAAGTCCGGCAAGTGGGCCTAGTGGTCCTTTTAACAAACCCCTGACGGCTGACTTAGTTGCCGCCGTACTAACCAAGGTGGGAGTACCCCTTCGGGACCGCCGAAAAATTAATCTTAACTGCCCCAGGTGGGAATCGAACCCACAACGTTGCGAACCGAGCGCACTGGGACCTGCGCCCCAACCTGCACAGCCGTCACGTCCCTCTTACCCATAGTAATTATGCAGTGTGTAATAAATTAAAAAAAAAAAAGTCACATTTTGACTTTAAAACGTTTTTATATAATAATAATGTTAAGTAGGATATTAGTAATAATTATAACTATTACTAAAACAAGAATAAAGAATATAGCAAAATAAAAATGGTTATAATCGGAGATGTATTTTATGATATTTCATTAAGTTACAAATAGATTGTTATTAGTCTAAAGATCTACTTCATGAATAAAGTGTTCAATGCACTAAAACGTTCACTTTTAGTACGCTCTACGACGAAAATATCTCAACATCATACCAAAAATAATAAGAGGAAATTTAAATTTCACAACAAGCTTAACTTACCCATAAAACAGTAACTCATAGCAAGTAGATCAATCTTCAATAAATTTACTTTTAACGCAATCTTTTGTAAAAAATTGTAGAGGAAATCTACGCTTAAGTAGGTAATAATACAAGGAACCTTCCATAGTTGCAGGTGGATCTGTTATCTAGCGAAGGTGTATTGTATTATTCCGTCCCGATATAATCCAATAAAATGGATTTGATTGAGACAGGGGACGTGACTTTAAGAATCTTAGAATTTTTCTTTAAGGCAATAAAGAAAAGAAAAAGTTTTCTATTCTCGACCAAATATTTGTTTACAGTGGTTAGATGAAGAATTTTTTCAGCGATTTCAACTGTAAAAAGTGGCTGTTGAATCAATTCTAAATTTAATTGGACCCTAGATAACTTTGGTAATCTGGTTAATAAACTGTATACCAGAAATAGGTTACTAAGTTACCGGAGTTTAACTAAACTCTTCAACAAATCTTAGTTTTTCCGGTGTGTGGGTACGATATAACCCATAGTATAGCTTCAATAGGATAAATGGAGTGATTAGTTCCTATATAAGTGATAAAGGAAACATTATTTTATTAATAAGAATTTATGGATAGTTCTCATAAAAAAATATTGCTTTTGAGTATCATCTGTTCACGCTCGGTTGTTCACAAAATACTTTTATGATGAGTTATATTAGAATAAATAAACTATGAAGGAATAATAAGTTTCTACAAGCCCTATTGCTTAAAAAAACCATCACTTAATTTTATAATAGCTCTTACAGAAGAGGAATCATTTTGTTTCATCATTAATAGAATGTCTCTATTTTAATTTATAAAAATTCTGAAACAAAGACCTTTGTTAATGTTTATGAATATAAATATAAACGATCTCAGGACACAACATTTTGTGGACTAACTAACTATATTTGGTCGAGGTTTGTAAAATAAGGAATGTTCAAAAATAAAAGGCTGAGAAAAAGAATTCGGAAATGAAATTCCGACAGAAGACTGCCAAGTTTCCCACAGGAGGAACAAATACCGAGAGCTGGCGGCAGTCTGTGCACGTAGCGATAATAAAGAGTTGCTC
Organism: Halyomorpha halys; assembly: GCF_000696795.3. Lineage (NCBI taxonomy): Eukaryota > Metazoa > Arthropoda > Insecta > Hemiptera > Pentatomidae > Halyomorpha > Halyomorpha halys. The sequence continues at coordinate 367,922 of NW_027109386.1, forward strand.
TGGGAATGTAGTAAGTTATCTTGTCCATGTCAAAAATAACTTAGGGCTCTTATGAATTGTGTGTCAGCAACCCCACTCCAATTATCTTTCTCCCTAGACAATATCCAGGCTAAGAAGGACTAGCACAGCATGTACGAGTGAGTTAAATAATATTTCTTTATTTAAGTATGAATGTACTGAAAATAACTAATTGTTTATCAACTTAACCTATAAAAAGCTAAATTAACTTATTAAAATAATTGTAAATAGAAACCTGAAGACATTAAATTTTATAACTAGAGTACTTTAAATTGAATTAATAGTGAGTGGATTACATATATTTTTAGAGATGATGCCAGTAATAAAATAACAAGGACTATTTTCTGGAACAATCTTGGCGTTAATATTTTTTTTTTTTTAAGAACAAAGTTTAGACTCAGAACTTTTGCTATGCTCTTTCTTGAACTAAACTGAACAGAAATAACTGTACTTCCATATTTTATTATTTTTAAATCGTTCAGGCCAAATTTAACGTTTGGAATGCCTTGGAAGGGTCTGTAGCAGCAGATAGTTCCATTTTCTATATTATTTTTTTCCTATAGAGAAGAAATATTTTGAATTCTATAATATTATTCGATTTCTGGGATCTTATTTCCGGTGACTGACATTTAGAAATTACTTTCCACCTCATTCTTGTGTAGTTTAGAGGCCGTTGTATGATTCATCTTTGGTATTCCAAAACATTCTCATATCTTTTACTGCTCCGATCAAAGTTAGTTCTAACCCAATACCCCAATACAATACCTTTTTGGTGTATCCATATTCCAATCCTCAAAACTTAAAAACCTTTCTATGTTATTGAACTCCTCACCCTAAATTTATCCATGCACCTATTAAATGCAAGATCTCAACATAACGATTTGTAGATTCGTTCCCAAAGAACTCCTTTCTTTGAGAAATCCTTTATCGTTGGAGCTACCTGATTTTAGAATTATTTACCCATATCCATTCGTAAAGTTCCTCTTTCACTTTATTTAAACTTCAATTATGTACCCATCGTCTCTATAATTTATAAAAATAAAAATTTATGCAAGCTTGCATAGAGACACCACCAGTGAAGCGGTCCCTCCCCTTTCTATATCGGTTATACTGCTGCTAATGTGGAACATATATACCTTAAAATGGTTCCATACCAAAAAAAGGAAAGTAACAATTGTTATACATATGTTATTGTCTGCACATGTTTATTATTTTTTTTAATACAAAAGGACAATAAAAAAAACCTTGGATAAATATGTATCTGTATCTTTTCAATTTTATTGTTTTGTTTTTTTATCTCATGATCTTATTTAATAATATAATTATTATAATTGTATATATGTTCATATAATGTAGCCTGACAAATACCACAAACGTTGTTCACATTTTTATTCTTAGATGTGTTATTTTATTATTTGGTGTGGGGTACTTTAGTTTTCGTTTCAATAAAATTTATTCTATTGGTATTGGAGAATAACATGCCCGTTATTAGCGTAAATACTGACAACACAGTCTATGACTGTACAGTTCCTAGTAGTAAAGATTTTTATTTTTATTTTACAATAGTTGGCCAACATTGTCTCTTGTCTTTCTCATCAATTCTATATCGCTTGTTCGGTGAAAGAATTTGCAAAGCTAAGAAAAAAAAAACTCATACTATTTCAATATACTTTCTCTTCATAAAGCTTCATGAAATTGAACAAAATATTACAATCGAAGGTGATTGTACGTTAGATCTTGCTAAATATGGTGCGTTATCAATCTCTTTAAATAATTGTGAATTAAAGATCTCGGCGCATAATATTCTCGTTTCTTCTTAGTCTCTCTAAATATTACTAAATTTTCTTTTTACATTTTTTTAAAACTTTTTACATGGAATAACATGAATAGTAACACAACATTATTATCCTTAAAGATGTATAACATAAATAGTATCACAACCTTATTAAGTAATAAGATCTATGCATAAAAAAAAGGTACTATATAACTATAAACAGACTTACTTTACCAGCAGAACTTATATAACACTGCTATGTAATGGGCTGTTTCCCAATTCCACATTAGGCACAGAGTGTACAATAACATCCAAAAAGAAAAAAACAACCGAACATAACGCTCTGGGAATCGGTATGAACCCCGAATCATTCCCAGCTCAGATAGGGGCAAATCTCTCAAATTCGATTAGTTCAAAATAGAGGATTGCATGTTCAAATAAACGTAAGGTATTTAGTTGTAACTGACAACTAATTTTTAAGTTTTATCTTAGCTGTAGGTGTAGATTTTTATTTTATACTGAGATACCAACGGAATTTTTTTCAGTAATTCATGATAAATTAATAATTATTATAATTTTAAAAATTTTAATTCAAGAAAACTTCTTTATTTAATTACATGGCCATTCATTAATTATATGATGTTGTTCGTAAACTTTAAATTTTATTTTTATAATAAATTTTGAGTTTATAATTTCCAAAGTGGTTGTTGAACAAAATTAAAAGAAATAATGAGTTACTTTGTATGTGTATTCTTTTATGCTCTTTATGTTTAATTTGCAATACATCTTAGTTCTTCAAGTGTAATATGAATACGTGTTAAGGAATACTTTTTTTTGTTTTAAGTTACAAATTAGTGAAACTCCATATGAAATAAGTGTACGTACAACAGATCTAATTAGTTCTAATTTATTGAGTACTGGTATATTATTTGGAGAGTTTTCATTTCTATTGAAATAGAAAAACATTTTGTACATTATTTTTCTTGCGTTTTCTAATTGTTGGTGAATGATAATAAAATAGTTCATTGTCTAACGTGACTCGTATTTTACAAATTTAATAAAATTAATCTAAATATCATCTAAAACTACGTTCGAGGTTATTAGAGCTCGTCGTGAACATTATGGTTTATTTTTTTTTTTTTAATTTAAATCAAATTCCCATTTTTTTACCTATCGACGATTTTTACATACACGTCGCCTATAGTAAATAGCAAAATTCTATTTTTTATTCAATTACTACTGCAGATGCTCAAATAGATTTCGAGGTTATCTCTAGTAAGAGAAAATTAGAATTATTATTACAATAATTATTCTTTCAACAAGAAAAAAATATATAGAACTGTTTTTCAACTCTAACATTAAAAGACTGTTTAAGCCTGCTTTGTAGTAACATTTTTAACAAAAGTTGGGCGTGTCCTGTCAAACGTTGAGTCATGAGGGTCAAGAAACTGCTAGGTGATATCAATACGCTTGGCCGGCAAAAAAAAACATTTGAATGCGGAGTCACGGTTTTCCTTCACATAGGGTGTCCTTTTCGTTAGTCTTTGGACACGGCCGCTAAAAAAATATTGATACGCCCAACCGCCCTCAGATAGCAGGAGCAGAAGGAAAGGTCAACATTGAATATATGATTCATCTTGATAACCCAATAACAGTATTTAAGCCGTTATCAGGGCCTTCGGAATAAAAATAACGTTTTGCATATATATTAGCATGTGCCAAAATATTAGCAATATCTTAAAAATTGTTTATTCTATAGCATGAAACACGATTTAAAAGCATACAAATATTTCATAAACCTATCTGTATCATACTTTGGATACTACTTTTTGATACCTACTCAGTGCTTTTGGTAAGGAGTGGATCATTTAATCATAAAAAAATAGAACAGAATACGCAGAGAATATTTGTGCTTCTATAAATATGATTTTAAAAAAATTATATTAAAAAATTAGTTTTATGTATTATAAACAAGAACAGTTTTTTTTAATTATTAAAAAATACGAAAAGTTATAACAACAATTCTGAGAATTTTATTTTCAATGTTGGCAGAATACCTTAGCTCTGTTAATATTGACTAATTCAAATTGTTTACATTCAAATAAGAGTTTTTTGGCACAACAGTTACCGCCAGATAAGTCTTCAAACTATAGATTTTTGTTCATTTATCGATTCATAATGTATTTCATTAGGAGGTTTGTTAATTCAATAAAGTGTGTGTATCGAATGGAGACAGCGGTGCTACAACTCCAAGGATTTGAGTTCGAATCCGGCTGGGCAGAAAATTATTTTCTGTTATACTATAGTGAGACAACCCTTTGGGTTTTGGAGCCCTCCTGGGGTCCACCCAGCCTCATAAATTGGGTACCCTTAATTGGGTAAAAATCTTTAAAGGGAATCGAGTATGTTCCCATTAAGTAGGAAATGAATAAAATATGTTTTAAGTTCTACCTTCACTTACCTGTATATCATATATATTACCTATGGAATAGGTAGTAAGGTAAAGTATTGTGGTCGTAAAAGAGATTTGAGGTCCCATGAGTCTGAAAAACCAAGTTTCGCCAAATGGTCTGTATGTCCGTTTGTAAATAACCTATCTCAAAAACGGAAATTTCTACAAAACTGGAATAACGTATTTTAGGGGCAAATAGGTTTCTAAAATAGGATTTCCCGCAGTTCTATTCACAGGAAATTTCATATTCTAAATTAGGTTATGACCCTTGGAAAATGTCTATAATAAAAATGTTTACCAAACCTTCCAAGCCACATGAATATCCATCTTCCTACCGTCCTATTTCACCGCGGTATGTACTGCACGGGAGTCTTCCTCGATGTTGAACAAAAGTTTTGATCGAGTCTGGCATCCAGGTTTGCTCTATAAACTTCTTCAATTCCCCCTACATATTTCCTTATAATCCGCTCCTACCTCACTGATAGTATCCTTAAAGTAAATCATAACCTAGTCTACTCTCCTCTCTTTTCTGAGTCTGCCGGTGTTCCTCAAAGTAGTATCTTAGGTCCCATTCTTTATACGGTTTATACAGCTGACATCCCAACCCACCCTAACACAGTCCTAACAACATACGTTGATGACACATGTATGCTGTCTGTAAACAACGACCCAACTAATGCATCACAAACACTACAGACACACATAACATCTATTGAAGAATGGTGTCAAAACTGGAGAATCAAAATAAATCCTGACAAATCCCATCATATCACCTTTACTCTCCGTCGTAAACCTCTGCCCTCCTGTCCTACAGTATCCTTTTTAAATACTCCACTAATGCCTGTTGAACAGATTCGATACTTAGGACTCCATTTTGACAAGGGACTTACTTGAAATCCACACACAAGACTGAAACGAAAAGAAACTGCTCGTAGATTCCGATTGCTACAACACTTACTTGACAAACGCTCTAAACTTCCCATTCGCTACAAAAATTTAGTATACACTATGATAATCAAACCAATTTGGACATATGGAATTGAGCTCTGGGGCTCCACCAAACCATCAAATTCCTCCCACATCCAATCCTTACAATCCAAAATCCTACGTAAAATCCTTGATGCTCCTTATTACGTTACAAATAAACTCATTCACAAAGACCTTAACATCCCATTCGTTGCAGAATTGACCCAAAACAGGTATGCGTCTTTTCATTCCAAACTCCTTAAACATCCTAACCCATTAATTCTTAATCTTTCATCCTTAACAATCCCTGATAATCCTCCGACGCGTCTGAAAAGAAGATGGCCACGGGACCTTCTCTAATTTAAATTAATGTTTGAAGTACCACAAATGGGTGGTTCCTTCCCAAGATTTTCAAGGGTATATGAAACATACAACATATTAACTTATTGTATTATTTTGTACTGTTGTAAATTACATTAAATAAATTTTTAAAAAAATTAGGTTATAGCTCTGTTATGCCTTTGTCTTTCGTATTGGTTTCAAGTTTCGATAAACTTTCGATAAAATTTTTGAAATCATGTCTGGGAGTTTTGGTATGTAAGAATTTGTATAGTGTCTTTTACTATTGGATTCTTGGATTTTAGGTTGTTCCAGTGTAAGTGTTTGTTTTAATGAGCTAGTTTGTAAATTAATAAAACATACACGAACTAGCTCCTAACATACACGAACATACACAACCTAAACTCTAAAAAATACACAGTAAAATGTACTAAATAATAGCTTACCAACCAACACTGTCAGAATGCATATCAAAAACACTAAACAATTACAAAAACAAAAACGATTATGCAATTCCATACAAAAACACTACCACTTTATCCATAAGTTAGACCAATACGGAAGAAAGAGACAAAAAAAAGAGCTACAATCTAACATAGAGTATTAAACTCCCTGCGAAGAAAATTGCGGGAAATCCTGTTTTGGAACTTCGGAACAGTATCTCAGAGGAAGGGTATAACCCAAATATAGTTGTACTTCTATAACAAAAAACCCTAACGAACCTCATCAAACTGGCCTCACCAAAAGGAGAACATAAATATAAATTTGATACTTCTAAAATCATATGTCGAGAAAAAAAACATCAAGTGAAACAATCACTATATAAAAATCATGCTATCAACAAAAAATCGGATGTACAAAATTCAAATTTATGTTACTCCAACCCCATAAGCACATAAGATATAATTAACAGCACCCAATACAAATAGACTTAATACAAAACAGGAATAACAGGCTCACTACCTGTTAAAAAGAATGGTTACTTTTGGGAAAACCAAAACAAATCCATATTCACTTTCCTATATTTACCCCAATTCTGTTCCAAAAAAAATCCATTTATATTACGGAGGTGTAAATAGTTTACCGTAGATTAATAAGTGGAAAAGATGGTCACCCATCTAACTACCTGATTGGTGCGGTCAGCAATAAAATAGAAATAAACAAAAAATATTTTAATTATTTTATATATTCTTGTTTGAGAGTGGTTTAGTTTATTCTTAATTTAAAACAAATTTGATCCTTTTTTTTCTCTCAACATAAATTGTAAAAAATAAAAAAAATTGTAAAGAATAAAGGTTGAGAGAAAAAAAGGATCAAATTTGTTTTAAATTAAGAATAAAAAAATTATTTATTCGTGCCGACGCTTTGACCTGAGTCTCAGGTCTTCATCAGGGCTATAAAAGAAAAAGAGATAAAAACCATCATCAGAGAAACATAAAAATAAAAATATATAATAAACTAAAAAATTTGGAAATATACATAACAATGAATTGAAAATAAAAAATTGTTGATTGATAACCATAGAATTAGACAGTAGCTGAAAGATAACGACGAAAGATGAAATATAATTTTATACAGGTAAGAAGATATATAAGTAGTGTCTAAAAAACTGAAAAATAATTTTGCTGACCGCACCCCGTACATCTTCTCCACTCATTCATATTAATGTTCTTGAACAAAAAAAAATGATATTTTCGCAAAATACTAAACGAAATTCAATATTCTTTCAGGTAATACTGCTAGTATAATAACCATATTAAATATCAAAATTTAAATAAATATCGCGTTACTTTTACTTAAGCAATGCTTCGTTATCCCACTTAGTTGAAGAAATCTGCTTTCATCATTTAGTGCAACATCAGATAATTTAGAGATAGAAAGGATTAGATAGACATCTTATCTCAGGCTCGACGGACAGCCAACACGTTTTGAACTCATGAAACAATTATCCACCCCTCTAATCATATTCCTTATTTTTATAATAAATACTAATTATAGAAACATGTTATTTTATTTTTTACTGTATTATATTATATTGATTATACAGAGTGTAGATTTCATTAGCATTATAAAAGACTTTAACTCTATACTTTCTTCACGCAAAAAAATAACAAAAAATTTGTATATTATGTTTGATATTAGACAAAAAAATTAACTATTTTTCTGTCTGATCATGTATCTAAAATATTCAATTTATTTATATTTTCAAGATTATCAAATAAATATTCAATTCTAGTATATATTTTAAATAAATTTAACTGTAAATTCATACACTATTTATTTCTTTTGACTTTTGTCGGCTATTACATTCGATTTACTCTATTTCAGAAAAAGGAACACAATAAATTTATATGAAATGAAAGGAAACAAAAATATAAGCAAATTAGGTGGTAGATTATAAAAATTCATAGAAATGGTACATAACCTATAAATTCAAATTTCATTTTTACATACTTTTTAATTGACAAGATTTAAAACAAATTATTTTCACCGGTTAGATAGAATTTTAATTATTTAATTTTAAGGCTGGGGAAATTCTTTAATTAATAATGTTGATAGTTAATTAAAACATAAAGCGAATATATATTTATATGTTGGCAGTTCTAAAACAAGACTAACTGAACACAAACTTGTGGATGCAGCACAAGCGCCCTTTGATCTGTGCCCAGCAATCGACACTTCAAAAAAGCTGACTTATACCAGCCAATCGAAATTACCGTCTACACGTTTGCGCATGCACAGATTTTCTTAAGTTTGACAAACGTGAAGAAGCATTTAAAAACACCAGTTTTCCAAACAGCTTTAATAATTAATTTAATAATAAATAATCAAACATATTTTTTCGGATTTAGTAAGTCAAAACGTAAAAGGATTCAAGGTTGTTCTTTAGTTCATCTATCCATTCCTAATCATATAATCCACGTGCATCAACAGTTCTTACTCATGTCAACAAGCCAGTTTTCTTAAATATTAAAAAATTGGTGATATGTTTATGTGTTCAATACGACTCAGCGGTACAGAGAGCGACATTACTGATAATATTTCTTTCTGCAACTGAAGATTACACAATGAATGTAATTCAGTGTGGCCAAGGCTAGCTCAATTGTTGGATAGCGATTGGGTGGCAATAATTTCACCATTTTGCTGTGTGTTAACGAGGGAAATGTGGCTTCTGTTCAAGGTTACTAATATTCATTGTCCCACTAATGAAAGCTACCGTATCTTTCATCGATTCTGTTTCAGATAATCAGATAATAACTTGTTCACATTATGAATTTAAAAAATATAACTTCATTTCTTAAAATATAATTTGGCTGAAATGCTTTTTCAATGTTGATGGGCTGTGGTTTATTAAAGAACGTAAACTTGCAATAAAATATAATGCAGAACTAGGAACAGAGAAATTTGGTGCGTGCACGCATCACACAATTTTAACTTATCACCAACAGGGTAGTAAAATTGACAAAACAACTTAAAACTATTATTTTATATTAAGATAACTCGTATTATCAATAGATGTATATAGACACTTAGAGATGTAAAAAACGAATATAAACTTTTTTTCAAGCAAAGAATACACTTTTAACAGTATATAACAAAAACATGTACATATGCCATCATATGTACATCCATATATCGGGAAAAATTGAGTACTTTTTGTAATGATTCTACAACTTTTCATTTTTGAGGTAGCCTGCTCACACACACAAACGCACGCGAGAGGATCGATTATGGCAGGTGGATTGACTTCAGTGAAGGAACCCAAGGATTATCTGATATTCAGTAAGATGTTCGGAAGAGCAGATCGACAATTGATGACATAAATCAGAGCTGCTCGGGAGGCCGTGGCAGGAAGGAGATGGTAATAATTACTGTTTTATTTTATTTCATGTCGCTCGAGCTTATCGCACTGTATCCTATGTGCCATAGATATGGCTCCGACAGATCTTTACGCTAATGAGGGCAGCCGGATGTTCCGAAGGAAACGAGAAGAGCCGGATGCTCCTGGACTACATTAGCTAAAGCAGAGAGAATTCAGACTCTTAAAGTATGGCAGAGATGCTGGAATCACTCATCTTCTGGAAGATAGACCCACCGTATGATTCCCGAAGTATCAATATGGATATTCCGCAGAGGGGATTATTACCTCACTCAACTGCTTACAGGAGACGGTTGATTTCGGTCGTACTTAGCTCACTTCAAACTGGAGGACAGACTGTCATTTCCAACTTGATTCCGTGGACGAAACAATAGAATATTCGTCCTTGGTTTAAGAAAAAGAATAGCTAGAATAGAAGGATTGAAAGGTGGTTTTTTAGTGAGTAGGAATCTCACACACTGTTGTGTAACTTTTTAAGTATTGCACTTCGTCTTAAATAAAATTAAAAAAAAAAAATCATACAAACACACAGACCGTTTTGTGAGGAATTAATATGTGGACTCGGGGTAACTCAAAACGTGTATTTACATTGAATTTGAAATTTCGTACGATCGAAATACTTTCCCTTACTATACATTCTATACATAGCTGAGTGAAAGTAAGAAGTGTACTGTGTATATAACTCCCAGTTTGATGGTAGTTTTGACTCGTGTTATAACGCACCTTATATTCTTATTTTTTTTTAAAGTAACCTTGACAAATTATCCTGAAATATCCAAGATACTGTTTCTACTTTCTACGACTAAGCTTACCCAACCAAAGGTTTTCTGTTCCATTCACCAAACCCGGAATACCCCTGGCGTTTACAGTTACAGTTGTTAGAACTATCATTATAGCGAACCACAGGCAGGTGGCCGGCCGCAGGGGACCCGGGCCGATTGACGCCCCCTCGCCGAAGAGGTGCTAATGGCTTTCGGATGTGTTCTCGTCATTATGGGCCATCGTTAGGGTCCGGTATCTGGTTATTGTGTTGTCTTCCTCCGAGTCATCTTCTTCACTGCGGTTTAGATCCGAAGCTCCGCACAAGAAGTTGCTGGTCTCTGGGGTTACCAGCCCTTCAGATGGTAGACACATTAAGGAACCGTAAAAAAGTCTTTTTGAAAAATACAAAAATAACTAGAACAAAAAATGAGTAAATAAACGAGGTGTATTATAAATGGAAACTAAAAATTAATCACTTAAACCAGAAATTATTTGAGTTGGGTAATTCTAAATTTATTCATAAATAAATGAACTCAAGAAGATTTCCTTCAGAAACACAAAGAACTTCTCTTTGTTAAAACCATATTAAGGGGCTAAATAACAAATAGTTCTGTTTTTCTCAAAATCATGAATAATTCACGATTTTTTTTCATCATTCTCTAAATGGATTACAAACTCCTCACTTTCAGAAAAACATACTTTTTTAATAAGCTTCCTGTCCACTTTAATTAATTTGTGATCTAAATAAATATTTTTTCTTCTACAGTAATGAAAAACAATTATGGGGTTATTTATTATAAATGGCATTATCCTTCGAGAAATAATATAAAATATCAATTAAAGAAAGTGTATAATGATCCTTCCATTGTAATCCAAACCCTCCAATCCCACATCACCACCCTTGAAGAATGGTGTCAAAACTGAAGAATTAAAGTAAATTTCAGCAAATCCCACCAAATCATATTTACTCTTCGTCTTAAAGTCATACTTCCTGCCTCACAGTATCCTTCAATAATACTCCACTTATTGCTGTCGAACAGATCTGTTACCTAGGACTACATCTGGATAAACTACTGACTTGGAATCCTCACACAAGACCTGTATCCAATCCAAACAAACCAAAATTCTTTATACTCCTTATATTTTCATAAATCTTTCTTGACCACTTTCCATATATTGCCGATTTGACCAGAACCAGATACTCACCCTTTTCGCAACCACCCAAACCCTCTTGTTTCAAACTGGCTTCTCCTTCATTAACTGATAATCCTCCTAGACGTCTGAAAAGAGGATGGTCTCTTTAAGACCTTCTCTAAAAATGTTATTGGAGTTCTCCACATGTATCATGCCTTGTAATATAGCTCACATCACAATTTACTTATTGTAAATATTTAATACAGTTGCAAATATCAATAAATAAATTAAATTTTTAAAAAATTACGTTTTTAAATATTGTTCAAATATTTTATTTAAATATGTAAAATAATAACAAGATACAAATGTGACGTAATAGTTTTACATAATTAGGGCACTGATATTGCCTTGAGTTTAATAAAGTAATAAAAACATTATATATTACAATATACAAAATATTGTTGGTTTTTTTTTCACTTACATTTGCAATAAAACAAAATAATTTACGTGCTTGGGGCAGAGCTCCGAGATTAAAATTAACAGAGCAAAAACTGACATTTAAGGTAATTATAAAGGTAGAGATGGTTTATTTTTATAATTAATCTAATGATATAATTTATAGGTGTCTGGCTGTAATATATCATGAATAGTTTATTATAGCTACAAAAATTAACTAATTAGCACATTTGTCATACATATGTTATTTGAGATAGGAAAATAACAACCGATTATATTCTTTAATCATCTTGGACTATAAAAAAACACAAAAATGTTCAAACCTTCTGTTTTACGCAATACCTTCCTGAGATTTCTTTCTTTTCATAATCCGACCTTTTTTACGAAAAGGCAATTAAATAACTTGTTCTTTGAAAGAATAATTTAAGAGCATATTTCTTTTAATTGAGACGGTGAAAGGATATGCGGTGTGACTTTTTTTTTCGAAAATATAGAATTATGGCCACATTAAATAAAGATCTTGTTATAACTAAGCAAATTTCATTGCAACAACAAAAAAATCATTTTTTACTAATTTAAAGTATGATTTTATACTAAATCGATTGAGGTTCTATCTCATTATCATAAAGTAATTTCGATAAAAATAGATCTTACATGATGATTTTTTAAGTTATTTAGTAGTTTACTCAAAAATAAGCGGTTTAATTCATTACTCGAATTTATGCAGGGTAATATTTGCTTCCATGGATATAACGAAAGAGTAAAAAATAAATATTTACTTAAATATGTTTCGCTTTGTGAGTTCTTAGCCACAGGGCTACTTTTCAGAGTCAACATGAAAAATAATAATTTATGTAATTTCTCCCTATTAGCTATAATGATATGTAATTAAAGGGAAATTAGGACATTGGTATATGTATTAGGATTGGTCCGACCGCATTGTAGGTCTAAAATATAGCATTATTTGCTATCGTCTTATCGAACTTTCGAATTCCTTTACCTCGATAATTCTTATATCAGATATCATAAATAAAAAGAAAATCCATGTTAAGGATAATTTCCTCAACTTAAGGAAGTAGGGTAGCTTCGCGGTTAGGAACTGTGCTATTAACTCCAAAACCTCGAGTTCGGATCTGGCTTTGACAGAATTAATTATTCTGCTATTGAAGCTATGAGTCAACCCTGTGGGTTCCGAGATCCTCCGTGGTCCACTCAGCCACATAAAATGGATTCCTTAATTGGAGAAAACTGTTGGTTGAGCGTGATTCTGACCAAATCATCTCCCTCCTCAACCGTGGATCTAGTAATAGTATTTCCCAACTTCACAGATTTATTTATGTTTTTTTTTATATAAAAAGAAAATTCATGTTAAGGAGAATTTCCTGAGCTTAAGATAGCTGGGCTTAAAGAGTTTACCAATAATATTTTATACTATAATTACTAATAACGAAGGAAAATATTTAAGGAAATTATTAATAAACCTACTATAAATCATTATAGTTCACGGTAACCCAGTTTAATTTATAATTATGAATATTTTCATATAACGAGTTTTGGCCGATGTACGACGACGTTACAATCTCCTTAGGAGATCATAATACCAAAAATAATTAGGAGGTATGATTTTTCGGTTGAATAAAATTTAATCCAGAAAGAAGTTTTTCATAAGGGTAAGCTAAAATAGCAGACGGAAATTGATATAAATCCCATTTTACACTAATCTCTAAATTTCCCCCCAATTTGAAAGAATCAGGATATGCGTGCTATCTAATAAAATTGGTATGAGTCCAACTAGTTACCTACCCCTCCGATCCCTGTAAATTTTATCAAAATGGGATTGAAGTTCAATCGATCATGTTCATAACACATATTTGACTGCAGACCGACAGACAGAAAACAAACATATTGGTTCTTTGGTGTCTAATGTATATTATGCAAGTGAAAATTGATTTTTAGAAGGTTTTTTTTAACGCATGCATACAAAGATTTCTTCACTGCTATTGTAGTGAGGAAGCAAGAAATGAATGATACTAAATGAAAAACACTCACCCGTTGTTAATTACTATTACATTATAGATAGACCCACAGATTTGTAACTTGTATCGAAGTGAATTAATGAGCTGTGTAGTAGTAATTACCCAACTACACCGATACGGCAGTTCGATAGCTCCGATTGTAGAGCGGTCACCTCCAGATACTGCCATGTTATTTTTTTCCTTCGTCCCGAAGAGATTGGAGATCTCAACCCGGACAGACACATTAATCTATTAATTCTCGTCATTAGAGCTGAGTGATGCCGAGAAAAATGCCTAAGTGGTCCGGTTCTCTCAGATTCCTCGGCTAATCTCTGTTTAGGATAATCACTACGTAGTGCTAGACCGTTAGTCTCCACGGGGCCCAGCTTCCTCCTGTCAAAGGCTACAGTCCAAGAGCCCTAGAGAAGAATAAAGTTATTTTACACCATGCTTTGATTACTTTAATGAAAACCAAATACAGTTAAGAGACAAAATTGATGAACATGCCATTGATCAACACCGTTTTCCAATTTCAGGCACTTTTTAAATATTAATTAAACTAACTCAAAGTCTCCTCTTCTCGTTTAAAGCAAATATTTCAAAAGTGATATAGGACAGTCACCCTCTGGGGGTCATGGCGGGGCGGGTCCGGCCGGAAGGACTTTTTTGTGTGTTATGATCTCATCTTGTGAGATTGTGACATGCGTACATCGACTAACCTACTCGCTGTAAGTGGCTGTTTCGTGCTTCAGATAATTAAGGCTAACATGGAGGGCATTCCTGTTGTGAGGAATTCACAGATTGTCTTGTTCAACGATTTCTTTAATGCTTATTGTTTAACTGTATCTTTTTTTTTTTTTACTTTAGATTTCATTGGTATCGTATTTTTTTAGTACATTGTAACGTCCTTAAATGTAAAATTCCAATTTACTGTATTATTATCTAATTGCTCTGGGGCTCCGCCGAGCCGTCGAGTTCTTCCCGCATCCAATTCTTGCAGTCCAGAGTCCTACGTGGGGTCATTGATGCTCCTTATTACGTTACAAATAAACTCATTCACAAAGACCTTAACATCCCATTCGTTGCGGATTTGGCCCAAAACAGATATGCGTCTTTTCATTCCAAACTCCTTAA
>NW_027109386.1:389591-394526 GCF_000696795.3 Halyomorpha halys
AAAATTATGCTCAAATATTAATTTTAATTCCTGACAGTAAGTATTCTTGGATTAGTGGAATCCATCCAGTTCGTAATACAGTCAGTACTGTTTTACGTCGTCTGCTGCTTTTAATTGATGACTTCCATGGAAGTACTCTTAATTTGTCTTCTGTTGTGTTGGTCCAAGTTGTCTGACATTTATTTAAGATTTGCGATTATTTAAGATTTAAATTGACACTCGTTATGTTCATAATTGTCATAAAAAAAAGGTTTGTTTCATTCATGATGTCAAAATCTCCCCTCATCGTACTAAACAAAACGGTGAAGTTTTACCCCCGCCCATAGTGGACCATTTTTAACTTCTTAGAATGCCTTCGGGTAATACAATGTAGTGTATGAATTTTATTTGCTTTAATGGCAATAAAAAGAGGGTGAGAAAAAAAAATGAAAGTAAAATAAATAATTAAATTAATTGGTCAAGACTATTAAAAATTAAAATTTAATCGACAAATATTCCTTGTCAATATCTAAACATGTCTGGAGATTTTGTTTCCGTTTGGTTTACAGAAAAGAACATTCTAGCAATAAGTATTAAAATGAGTAATAGCCATGTGATAAAATTTTAGAAAGTTATTAATTGAAACCCTTAATTGACTAATTATCGTAAACTTTGGTATAGAGACATTAAGTTTTAAGTAATGTCCTGACTGAATGAAAGACACATTAGATGGTTATAAAGTACAAGTTGTTAAATATTCTTTAACAATTGTCCGTTTTGGTGAAAGTTGAAAGACTTTTAAAAGCTTCAAGGTGTAATATAACATTTAGAGTAGCATTAGTATCGATTAAGGGAATCATGATAACTGTTAACTTCAACACCAACTAAGATTTCTCTGAATCATACCTTTAACGTCTTAGGTCCATAGAGCATAGTGGAGATGTTGGTACTGATCTTGACGTTGGTCATTATACTAGAGAACTAAGACAAACAATAGAACACTCACAACAATAGTTATAAGCCAGGAGTGTTCCATTGTCGAGAGGAATGCTGAATCTGAACAAGACATCACTCAGATCGGTAGCGGATCACAGTGCCAGGTACTTCAACCAGAAAAACATGTCTCCACGGGAAAAGCTGTAGGATTAATAAGTTTTTTCTATATAAGTAAATATTATAGTACTGTAAGTACTTCTTAAGTGTATGTATTTAATGAAAATAATAAAATAATAAACTATCTGTTAGTTACGTAATTTCTCAGAGATATTGAGGTTGAGTGTAAAAAAAAAAATAGATACCTACAACAATACAAAATTTAGTATTGTATTTGTTCAAACTTTTCCACTTCTAAAATTTTTCTAATTTTATTTTCTAAATTTTTCTATTAATATGCTACCAAAGAGAATTACTACTGTAAACACAGAGTAATCCGTTCGGAATGGATAATTATTGTTTGTTGAACAATTTTATTTTTTATTGATTTTAAATTTATTATTTTAAGGGATGATATTATTTCTATTAATAAAACTCAAACAACTGCTCATTTAGAACTCTTGAAGTCACGTCTAGTTCGATTCCATACACTATCTTGAATAGCTTAAAAATAACAGTATCTACTCCTAGATGTAACTAGATTTACTACTCTTTTAGGCATATAAAATAACTTACTAAATAACAAATGAGTGAGTAATTTCAACTGAAGAATAATAAATGATAATGAATAGTAGATAGTTGACCGTAAATTAATATGTAGAGAATATGGTGGGGGGATACGGTCAGCAAATAAATAAAAAATATTTATTCGTCCTGAGGTTTTGATCTGAGTTTCAGGTCTTCATCAGGGAGCAAAGGAAGAGATTCTGTTTAGTGAACTGTTTAGTTCGAAACGTCGGCACGAATATAATTTTTTTTGTTTAATTGCTGATCCCGTAACCATCTTCTCCTATCTATAATAAATAGTTTTAATATTTTTGATTCCCCTATATTTTCTAATTACCGCATTGTTATAATCTATCTTCACTCCATAAAAAATAAATAATAAGTAAAATTACTGGGTAAACAATAATGGATATCAACACTATGTTTGCACTAGTAACCAACTTTCGAAGTACTTTTGAAAAAAAAAGTTTATGAACGACTTAGCCGAACGAATAAAAAACAATAAAACTAGGTACAGGTATTGTATTACGTATCTAGTGTTTTTTTAATCTCATCTAAATTAAAATAAGATGGTATACCGTTGGATAGCTGATGAATGAAGAAATTTTTATAAAATCCTCAAGATGGTAAATTAAAAATTTACTGAAGGAGATTCTACCAGGTACTTTCTTGAACTTGTTCATTTTTACGTGTTTACTTATCGTTTCCTGCTCACCTAATGAACCGATACACACATATCAGTATCTTAAACAAGAAATCGTTAGAAGAGAAATTTGGATGTTTTAGAAGAAACGTTTTAAAACATGGTCTTTTATTCATCTTACTACTGAAAATTTCTTTATATTATCTTAAATATTACTGTAAGTATATAGTTAAATTGTTACTAACGTTGCAGCTCACTATTACTGTTCGTAAATAAAGGAAAATGGTGAAATTAATGATTTGACCAATTTTTTTTTTGGGGGGGGATAATATTTTCATACTTTCATCTCAAAGGTTGTGATTGCATTTATCGTTGAATTGCATACTTTTCAAATTGATACAAAGACGTCTTCGAAACTGAAATCAGACACTGAAAATAAGCACCAACAAACATACAGGCTAATGTTTTTCTGCGGTGTACGCATAAGCAAGACTTACTAACAAAAACATTCCAATCGGAATATTTAAGACTACTAAAAAAATCAAAAACTAAGACTCCAAAAAAAAAATCTTTGGTTTGTAGAAAACACCCTTTACATGCGCCAACCATAATCGACCACAAAATACGGGCTCTTTACACTTCCAGTTGAATTATAAAATATATAGACAAACCAAAAGGCTACTACTAAGAAATGGACGCAGCTGACATGGATATCAATAACAGGACACGACAAAAAAGGAACGAGATGAGAATTCCCCTTCCGCGGCTTAATGAACAAGAATCAAGAAAGGGAAGAGTTGTCATAGGAAGGCTGTCCTTCAAGCATGTACATGACAGTAGCATCCAATTCATTGTTGGTCTTTGTTCTTCTGTCAGGAACATTTTTTCTGACTTCGGCTAAAAAATACTCACAATAGTAAAACAACTATTTATTAAAAATTAATTTTCAGACCAACATTTCAGGCTTAGAAAAAAATTAATAAGAAAAAAAACATTTTTAAACAAATACAATGACATGAAATGAAATGAACAAATGAAATGAAATGAAAAAATAATTTTATTCTGTGACCAAGGTCCTCTAAGAATAAGTACATTGTTCACAAATTAAGTTTAATTGTCTGGCAGACATTAAAAAAGTTTCAGTGTAATTGTTGATACGTATAACATGAAAACCTTAAGTTAAATTATAATTTATAACAGTAATCGAAAATGGCTGTATACATAGCTCAGAGTGATGCGTAGGTTTAGTTATGGAGTAGGTAATGAAACTGGTGTTGTTTAAAGGAAAGGATGGATGAGGATTGGCGGATGGAGATGCACAATAAAATTTCCATCAAATTCATTTTAACCAAACATTATAGATTTTTAATTTACTTTCGATAAATCACGGAACCATTAATATTCTTAATTTATTTTTCAATTTGCTTATTATCGTATGGAACTTTTTTCAGAATTCTCTATTAATTTTTCTATTAAGGTGATAAATCAAAACTAAGAAATGATAAAACTAACAATGTAATTAACCTTAGAGTGAATGAGGTTTTTCCAAAGGTCAATGAAATCGGTCGGATTTCCCCGTAATCCAGAGGGAAAGGATAACTTTTTGACGAGAGACACAAGGTTGGCAGTAAATTCAAAAGATTTATATCCATTCTTTTTCAACCCTATTATCATTTTTCATACAATTATTTTACATTTCTGTTGCAATAGTTAAAGACATTTTAATTCAAACCGTGAAATACCGTTATCTATTTTTAAAGGCTGGAGGCATCATTCAATTAGTAAGCGAAAGTTGGGAAACAAGAATAAACTTTCCTCATAAATAAGTCGTTAATGCTAAAACTAATTCCAAATATTAATGTTTTACGATTTTCTTTTAAATTATTAAGCAGAGAGAGAGAGGTATCGTAATTACTTAACTTATTAAGAATTAAAGAAATAATAGAGGGTTTAAATATGTAATGTAAAGGTTATAATTGATATAGCATTGTAACCTTTTCAAAACTATTAAACACAAATTTATTTTTATTATCAGGATATAAACTTTCGGTCTGGAGAAAAAACGGATTAAAAGTAATATGTAATGGAATTATTTTAAAGATATATTTTAGAAGAAAAATCATAATAAATAGCAATAATTTGTAATAAATACAATAATAATAAGCCATAAATTGAGAAGAGTAGTGACTATTTAGTTTTAAAAAGTACGATTCCTATTGTGGATGTGTGTTCCTAAAGTCTGAAGGCAACTGCTCAAAATAATATCTTGGATTAGAAAAATTCGAATGAAATTCTAATAATAAATAAGAAACAATTCACTATTTTAATAGCTATAACTATTCTTCTATAAAGAAATTTTCAGCTTGACTTAAGAATTTGATTAGTAAGGCTCTTCTAGATGTGACCTTGGTCATCTCAGAGTGCCATGTTACCAGATACATGTTACCTGCCCATCAACACCCCAATAGGAAACCACACTACGTTCATGAATGACATAAATTCCAAGCTCTTATGATGTACATCTGTTTTAGAGATAGAATAACTCTCTTCTACATCTGATGGATTATTGTAAATCGTAAGAACATAAATTCAATTATTATTGTCCATTTTAGTTTATGCTCATTTATTTTATTGTATTTTTAATATTATTATTT
>NW_027109386.1:394576-422809 GCF_000696795.3 Halyomorpha halys
TATATATATATCCACATATGGAATGATTGAGTACTTCAATTCCAATACTTATCTCCCTTGAGTGAGACAGATTGTATTATTTCAATAAAAGTTAAATAAAAAATATATTCTTCAAGTAACCAAACGATGTGAAATCCCAATAAAACAAGTATAGCTTCACTACCAAATAAAATCCTAACAGGCGAAGAAAACTAAATAATTCAATCGAAAATGTTGTGTCATAGCAGAATATTTATTAGGTATGCTTGTAATCCTCTGGGATCGATCCGATAACAAAAATAAATAAGTAAAATGCAGCGAATCGATTTATTATCGAGATACAGATGAGTGAACTTGTTCATAAACTGTAAAGAAACTCGATGAATCGATTAAATCTTTCCACATTGAAACTTTTCTTCTTCACAAGTATATAGTTCATCAAACCAGCAAACAACCTATTATTTTCGTCAACTATATTACTATTGAAGACATATAAAAGTATAGAAGATGAATAAAAGTTCTTCATGGCATGGTATGGGTGTAGGCAGAGGGGAGCAGATTATAGAATCCCAAGAAAAAAAAATTATTTAACAGATAATTTCATTTTGGAAATATTCTATAATTAGGAAGGTAACATTGTTTAGTTGATACCTCCACAGATTACAAGATTACAACTACACCTTTAAATGAATAAGATTCTTCTATAAAGAAGGTAAGATTCGATGAGCATAATTATTCGTAATATACTTATCTCTAAAAATAATGGGAGAATGAATAAAAGAGAACTTTTTTTAGATTCTGTTCTTCCTATTATAACTTACAGTTTACCAGTTTAGTTATCTTAGAATGTCTGTTGAAAATAAATTTTAAAAAAGGCCACACATCGTTGAATAGAATGTTTGTATTTTTGCAAGCAATCCCAGAAGGCTGATACTCTCATAGGAAACCTCTTTTAAACGTTTAATTTGTTTATTATATTTTACAGGTTTTTTATTATATTTTCCTTTTAATCTATGTGTTAGTCTTATTCTCATAAAATCTATCTATTTGTTTGTTTTTGGTAAACTGATCTACTGCTGTGAATATGAATGATGGTCTGATCTTACATTACCGTCTAATATTGAATTTGTTTACCGGGTCACTGAAGAGGATCTAGGAGGGTGAATTCCGGAGAGCGAATTTGTTGATCGAGTGAATTAAAAAATTGTGAAAGGGTGAAATTGGAGGAGCAGAAATGAGAAGGAAAAATAGGAATGAATTGAAACATTTGTATTTGTTGTACAGACCGAAATTGAATGTAAAAGGAAACTGTAAGGGAAAAAAATTGTTTATTATATCTTATTATTGTATCTCTTTTTTTCTGATTATACCATGTATGTGTAATTTATATATGTCCAATTACGGATTGATAAGTATGCTGTGTGAGATAGCAACCTGATGTATTTAGGCAGCATAGATAAATAAAGTATTTCTCTCTGTGGGTCTATTGTATGTTTTGATGTACAATAATTAAGTTTATGCTCGATTTTCAAATTTCATTTTCTATAATTCATTGCGATAGAAATTTAAAAAATAATGATTGAATTTTATAAAGTAGAAATAAAATGGTGGAGGTATTTCTTGGAATGCGGGATTCCATATCTTTCTTTTATTCAACGTTGTCATTTTGTTTTCAGAACTTTAAAATGCATAGATTTCAGGAATATGAGAATGCAAAAATATTAAATTCAATTTTTTCCGGTTTCTTATTTCTGAAAAATATCATCGTACTATTATGATCGTACACTCATAACATCGGATACCATGATCAAAAACCAAGAGCGAAGACGTTTATATCATAATAATATGATTTCAAATACTCGATATAAATATGGAAAGGATATTCTGGATATCCTGCTATGTATTGACAATCCGGGGTATTATTAAGGTGTTTCGTCATCTGCCCCTATACCTGGTCAGGGTATCATCCTTCTGGGAAGCTTTTAGCATCCTCGGATGTGAAAACATGTGTATTAAGTTTGTCACATTACCAGAGGCCCCTGAGAAAATTAGATTGGCAAACCTTTAAGTTACAAAAATGATAGTTTGGGACGAGGGACCAGAATCAAATTAACCAGTTGCAGGCCCTTCCTGGACAAGTCAAACTTTTTGTTACACATCCTCGGCCCTGAGGAGGGGGACGCCTGCCTCGGGAGTCTTCGGACATCGATAACCAATCAGAGAAGAGATTTAAAAATAAGGTAACGCCCCAAAAGGGAAGTGGGAGAAAAATACAGAGAAAATCGACAAGAGAAGAACAAGGACACTCAAGAGGAAGGCTTAGACGGAGTCACATGCAGGAGGGAGACTCAGAGGATGTACTTCGATCAGACGAAGGCCAGGACATTCCTGATAAAACAGAAGACACCCACGGCACTACATCCCACGGCATCAGCAGCTATAAGTATAAATTAACTAATAAGTAATCATGTAATAATTTATATTTTATGGCAACCTTTATCTGAATCATTTGAATCATTTTAATCATAATAACAAATTGTAAATAAATACTTAGTTTCTTTATATAGTTTATATACTGTTATATATCCCAATATACCACTCATTATTATCCTATATAATCAATGGTAAGAACATTTTATGAATATAAAGGTATTTAATTGGTAAACTGGTAAACACACAAACAGCCTTTGGAAAGGAATCCAATTATAATAATAGCTTATATATAAATTGAGTCCTAAACAATTTATAATCAATTAATTAATTTATTTTAGATAATTGCCTTCAGCGATTATCCTGGCATCCCAAGTAAATCTGCTACTAGTACATAGCAATCCTAAGTATAGAAAGCATTCCAAATTTTACTTTACATACCAAATTTACGTATTGTAAAGATGTACCGTAGGTAGCGGTTAGTTTATTTTCTGAGATCATCCTACAAATAGTATTAATTAATTATCAAATTAATTATTTTTGAAAATGATGATATTATAAAATTAACAATTTTTTTTTAATAAATGACTATATGAGATTTTAAACACAAATGATTGTGTTAAAATAAAAAAAATTCCCGAATGCGAAATGTACAAAGAATCATGCTATACTATTTTAATCACTTCATATATGTATAACATCATAATTTAATGAAGGCAAAATATTTACAGAAAAATTTTCCTTGATATCGGAAAATAATAATAGGAATAAAAATATAGACAAAAGACCTATTTTTTTATTTAATTATTTTAAGGCACCAACCACTTATAGGTCATTACTGCCTTAATTTCTGATTTAGCAAAGAATAGTCTTGTAATTTAAGACTTTTGGGCTGTATCCTTGACCACACACTGGACAGGGGCAAGGGTCCATGATTCATGGCTACGATTATAATGAAATTTGAAACTATTACAATTTGGGAACCTGAGGTAAAATGTATATGAATTTTATGGTAGAGCTTGGAATGATGGAGAAACTCAAAAACTTTATCCAAAATTTGATCATTATACTGCAAGATCGAATATAGATCCGCTGGTATATCATATAAATATTTGAGCGAGTCATATGCTCACCAAAAAACCATTATCGGTAACAATAAGGGTAATAAGGCAAATGTTAATTCCCCAAAATGAATATAAAACAATAAATTAATGCGATTGTTTACGCAACTCACATCACGCAAATTGATTGCATATGCAAGAGGATTGCATAAGAATAGCATCATAAAAAGGATGACTGTGATAAAGGAAATTAAACCTTTGTTTCAAAACCCACCTTGATGACGCAGGGCAATCTAGTGTATTATCTTTCATCTTTCATCACAACAGATGAAGGGTAGATAGATCCGGGAGAAATTAAATGTATGGAGAGAACTAGCAATTTGGCAATAGAGAGTCTTATACGTCCCATTTGCTATAAAGAGCGGCGTAACTGGACCGGAATGCGAATTTGTATCATCATCCAAGAGATAGCGTATGAATAGCAAAAGAACATTAATTAAAATCACGTCTTGGCAGTGTTAAGAAAATTATGATGAAGATGTATTTTCCATGGTTAATACAGAGTAACAACAAATATATACCTTTTCAATGTTATAGATCCTCAGGCATTAAAGTTTTCAGTGGTCCAAATATCGGAGGAACTTAAACTTGACTTCTATGTAGGAGATATTATCAGTATTAATTATTAATCGCTACTTTAGAACTATGAGAAGGGGGGTGGGGGCGAGCTAAATCGTTTTTAATAACGTGTTATTTTATTTTAATTGTAATAATATTATTTTTAATTAAATAAATAATTGACTTCTAATGGAAAGAAAAATGACTTTAAGAAAAAGATTATGAGAAAAAAAAGAAATTAAGATGAAATAAAATTTTAGAGTAACAATACCAGAACTGATAAATACAGAATTTATAACAGGTTTTATTATGTATATAATAATTATAATATATTATGTCCTAAAGCAGCCTGGGTTTCAGTCTTCGGGTTGTGATTGGGTTTCCCAAGTTGTAAGTCACTGCTCCCTTAATTGAAAGTAACTGGGGGTGAAACTTCTTGAAACTTTTTTTTTTTATGAAATCCTCTATTATCTCTATTTGTAATTCCCGATGCAATTGGCTGTTTTAGAACATGTTGAAGGGGAAAAAAAATCTTGGTATCGCCCATTCTTTACATCTTACGGATATTATTTTCCAGCGATTCTAATTTAAGTTACTTTTTTCCCCTCTGCTTAGTCCTTAACATCGTGTCCGCCATATAGATATCTATACGAAACCGTTGTCAATCATTTTTGGAGTAATTCATTTCTGTACAAAAAACCAAAGATAATTATTAAATTAGGAATAATTGGAAAAAAGCCATATGCATAAAAGATACACCAGCAAATATTTTTAAAAATTATTTTCGACCAACAAAAAAACGCATTTGGGTGTATGATTCAGTCAAGTGGCCGCAAAACACATCGTGAATTTGAAAAAAAACTTTTTTAGTTTATGACGCTTTTACAGTTTACAGCCATAAAATATAAGTAATTATATTTGTTCGACCCATAATTCAATGTGTTTAATTTGTTACACCACAAATTTTCCGTTTAGGAATTAAAGGCGTAAAAAAAAAATAATTGTTACTTCATCAAATGAATTAATAAGAATTTTAGGAAAGATTGTGCTAAATATTAAATATTATTATTTAATATTTAATATACCCGTAGGTATGTATTGTATGGGCTGGATTTTATGCGTCGGGCTTTTGGTATTATTATATAATGCCATAAAATATAAGTTAACTAATTGTTACTTTATCAAATGAATTAACTAATTATTAATAATTTTAGGAAAGTCCGTGCTAAATATTAAATATTATTATTTAAAATACCCATAGGTGTATATTCTATGGGCTGAATTTTATGCATCGGGCTTTTGATATTAATACAGAATGCTATAAAATAATTTATTACTGGAAAACATAAAATATGCACTTGAACGTATGCGGAATTGATTAAAGTTATACGTTTTAGGGATTATAAAAACAAAAAAATAATACATTTAGTTTCTGCCTCAGCATTTTTTTAATTTTTGAGAAATGGTGACCCCCAGAAAATATTCAAAATTACTTATCATGCTTTATGCAAAGAACTGAGAAATTCGTATCATTCTGAGAGGAGATATGAAAACAAGTTAGAGTTATGTTATGTTCATAGAATAAAATTACTAAAACATTACTTTAAAAAGTAAAAAAGATCATATACAATACGTCAATACAAACATTTAAGATTAAAGCACAACTCAATACGTTATAAATCTACCTAGCTGTTCTGTGACGTACTGATGACTAAGCCGTAATATTATTGTACCACGTGCATCTAACTGTAAATAAGTGCAATAAATATTCATAGGAAGAAGCATTTTAAGTAGCCTATTTCTGTCCTCTGGTACACCGGGGTCAGAGGAAGACAGATCATTTTCTTCTCCGTCTTTGAACAAAGGGCATATGTAAATAGTAAGCATTGTAGTCGAGGTACCGTTCGAAAATAACTCAGCTTCTTCAATGTAACCCACCATTAGTGAGTCATATTTCTTTGTTCACGAGTAGGGTGAATTTGCAACAAAGAATTGCCGGGGTACAAAAAGTTCAGTCCTAACATTATGCTAAATAGTGAAGTAAACACAAACCGTAACATTTTGGTTCTAAGGTATAGAATAAAGTTTGGTTGGTTTCATTATATTATTTCATTAAACCTTTCACATATTATGAACAAAATAAATACCCATGGTAGTTACACGAACAATCCTCAACCAATAAAGGGATTTTTTTCATGAAATCATATTTTTCGTTCCTCCTACAGTTGCACAGAATGTTCCAAGCCAACAACTAATGAAACATAAAAAATTAATCTAAATAAATGAGGAGAAGGTGGTAAATTGGAACCTGCTTTTTAAAACGCTACTCCCAAGGAAATTGCTACCTGTTTCCCTGCATAAAGGTGCCCAACCTAGTTTGAGTTGTCTATATGAACCTGTTAAGTGTATGTATATGAACAGTTGTGAAATCGATTTTCAGTTTTCGAGCATTTTTGTGAGGTAAGTTGCATTAATTATTATAAAATATTAAAATAGCAATGTTGAGTAGAATGTGATTGTTAATTCCTTGTAATTTCCAAGGGAGACATTTTTGTTACTCATTCAGACCCGTAGTAACATTTTTCCATAAGGTGAGGTTGTTAATAAAGAATTTCTCTTCTAAAATTTATTAAATAACTTATCTCAGATAGGCTTTTCAATTATTTGTATTAATTGTGGAACGTGATGGTAAGACATACTACGTTTAAATTGAAATTGTACAAAGTTAATTTTTATTTCAGATTAAAAAAAAAGAAAATGTAATCCAAGAGAATAATTCTGTACATATAACTTTTCTTTTTTTTAATATAAAAATAGTAAAAAAATTTTTTTTTTAAATCAATATATATTTAATATATTTAATTTAACAATTTTCTTTCTTACCCCAACATGACTCTTTTTTTTCTTCGTAGAATTATAAGGAACAATAATAGAATTATAATAGAATTATAAGGATAGAATTATAATCAACAATATAATAAATAATAAACATTTTTAATATAGCAAAAACACATTTACATAAGTATTGAATAATATAATTGAAAGTGATCATCAACAATTATATTCAATTCAAATTTAAAATAGCACTCTATATACGTGAATAAAAAAAATTAATAAACTAAAAAAACAAAAGTAAGAAATATAAAAATGATAATAAAAAAATATATTAATATTACAAAAAAGGTAATAAATATAAAAAGTAATAGCTATACACATAAAAGATATAAACGTAATAAATATATATATTAAAAAAAATAAATATTAAATTATAAAGATATACACGTGCTTTAAGGAATTAGATCCATTATTATAGTTTTATCAATTGTTATTGATATTCTCTTCAAGTAGTATTTCATTACTAAATCTTGTTATACTTCGCTGAATAAATAAAAAAATATATACATACTTGTTCAGAGAGGTTGTCAATCGACCGATACCGAGGTGTGAACACCATATAATTGATATTCACTTAAAAACAAAATGGAGTTCCATATTAACAACTCTTTTTAAATTTAGTTCCAGCCTGAAAAGTTGTGTTTATAATTTTTTGAGAAAAAGATAATTGCAAAGTAAAATATATAAATTCAAGTATAAAACAGCAAGCTTATTTTAAGCAATCTTTCACAAGCAAACGGTTGTTTGCGAATTACAAACAGATAAAACAATAATAATATATTTTAATACCTACTTATTTGAATTTTTTTATTTAAGTATTCAGAGATAAATAAATATATAAACTGAAACTCTTATATGCATTGAGATGGGACAGTAAAACCTTCGCGACAGTAAACCTATCGCACCGTCGACCTGTCAGAGCAAACTTATTCCCGAGCATGCTCGACCGCCGGTATATGAATGACTTAAGGGTGTGTTGCAGCCAACGCAAGCTTATCATGACTGCGTACGCTCCGATGTGTAAATCATTTCGACGAGGGAACACAGTGCGGCTGGAAAGTGGGCTAGGACTCACCAACAAGATATGTCACTGCTCCAGGAGAAATTGATGTTTGGTGATCGTATCTATCACAGCCGCAACAGGTAAGGTTCAGACTATTTCAGCGCTCACGGAAGTAGAAGTAAGTGACTGTAGAGAATTATTATAAATTTTCCGAATTTGAAAGGGATATTTCACAGGCCAGTAATGTAAGGATAACATTCATCGACAGTTTTAAAGAATATTCATTAGGACTAAACAGTCAAATAAGATAAATCTTTAAAGCCGGGAAAATTATTTGGTAATAGGGTAAAACAGGGCATGGAAATGGAGAGTAGAGATAGAAAGGAATGAAGAATAAAAATACACAACTCGATCACTGACTAATTATTTGCCTCTAATGCTAGTTCCACAGCACAAAAAAGATGCCGAGTCAATTTTTACATTAAAACTTTTAAAAAACGAAAACAAAGAAGAGTTAATAAAAATTGAAACTCTCAAAGATAATTAATGAAATAAGCTACCGTAATAAAAAATAAAGTAAAATTAAATAGATGCTTAATTAATTAATGATCTAAAAACAACGTGAAAATATAATACAATTTTTACTAAAATGGAATCCGCATTTTATTATATATTTCGTTGAAATGATTAATATTTGTGATACATGAAACAAATTGTAATTAAAATATGTACTTTGTATGTAATTTTACAATACTAGAAAAGTATCGGAACTGCATATTGTACAATATATACAGATTCGTGGTACTCAACCTTTTTTTCATAGAGGCCACAAACACGTGTCATTCAAGGTGTCACGGGCCACAAAATAATAAATAAATAAAATTAGTTAAACATTACTTAGGTTTTCGCGATTGTTGCAAATCAAATCAAATAACTATGAACGGATTCATCAGTCATATTTTAACATTTTTTTTTCATTTCCAGACGTTCTAACACGTTGCAGTGTCCATGGCCACAAGCAGTTGTTTAATTCAAATTATTTAGGTTTTAATAAATAAACCAAACCAAAATTAATTAACTAGTGAATTAGCGTAATGAAAAACGTTTGGATCAGGTCCATTTATTGACCTAGTAAAATAATTTAAAATACAAAAATTTAAATATTAAAGTTTATTAATAGTTAAAATTTTATATATTCAAATTTACCACCTAATATTCCTTCCCGGTACGCCAGTAGTAGTAGAAAATCGGTCTCGCTGACTCGATACGGAACTAAAACGGCCCTATACAACACATTGCTAATACAAACACTTCATTTACCATATTTACGGAAATACAATCAGACTCTGATGTAAATTAAAAAATAAATTAATAAAATTCTGTATATTATTGCAAATTGCCGTATTAATGATAGTAGTGTTATATGTAATATTACTATATTATCTTAATATTACTATATTACCTATATACTCAGCCCACACTCAATTTTTCTAATGGCCGCGAAAATCTAAATGATTTAAAATAATATTATTCACAGGTTGAGTTTTGCTGATATAGACCGTTTCAGTTTTTAAGGCATTCATACTATACTATACGTAAAGCATAAATGATTATAAACGAAACTTATTGCGTTTGGTCATATCAATAGACGAAATTAGCTTAAAAAAAATTGAAATTCAAGAGTGGATATGGGAAATTTATCACAAAGATTCATGTTGGGGCTCCTTCATTCACTATACTGGAGTTTAGCTATTAAGAAGTTGTATGCAGAATATTGTGGTTACTGTTCCAAAAAATCGTTAAAAAAACAATTCATTATAAAGATTTCATTTCAGAATATTACGGCTGCCGTTAAAAAAAATCTTATACAAACAATTCGTTATAAATAGGTCCTTATCTGAATATTGAGGTTACCATACCAAAAACGATTATACAGTGAATTCGTTATAAAGAGAATATTTTCAGGATATTCTGATTACCAA
The DNA here is from genome assembly GCF_000696795.3 of Halyomorpha halys. NCBI lineage: Eukaryota > Metazoa > Arthropoda > Insecta > Hemiptera > Pentatomidae > Halyomorpha > Halyomorpha halys. Next base: position 404,545 of record NW_027109386.1, read on the forward strand.
ATCGAAAATTCGTTGTACAAAAATAAATGCTTTTCTGAGGGGACATTAAGTTTGAGAAGTTTCTTTATATACTATATTCGTTACGTGCAGGTATATTTTTCATTGAATACTATGTTAGCTTCATGAACATTTAAAAAAAAAAATTAATACGTGAAGCAATAGTAAGCAAGTAAAAAGCAAACTAAACTTTTAGCCGAAGTCCCTCTATATCTTTCAACAATGCAACAAGTCAAGAGTTAGAAGACCACTTTTCAGAAGTTTAGCAATTTTAGTTAGAATATAAAAGATTAGAAAAACAGTAACCAGTGATAAATTATAAATACATAAATATATAAATAAAGTAAGTAATCTTCACTGATCAAATGTAGGCATGATTATAATGTAGGCAGCTATTTAGTAGATCCTTAAAAGATTGTGATTTTTTCAGATAATAAATCTTGAAGGGATAAAAGATACTTTATCAATTGCGAACGGTCGGTTATTAAGTACAACATAGTATCGTAGGAAACATTAAAAAAAACTTATAATTATACGAAAAAGAAAAGCTTTTGTGTCGGATGAACAGGTACCAGCTATTAGGGAGGCGTGAGTCAGCAGCCTCTTTCAACACCCACACATTAACCCAACTGGGTCCCCGTGAGAGCAATTTCGCAGAACCGGATTAATTGAACTTATAAATGAGCCGATTTATCGCCGGATATGTAAATGGGACATTAATTTCGCTCCATTCACTCTGGAGAGCAAAAAGAGGAAGAGTGAGGTACAAAAAAGAAAAGGCCGGACTCAATGAAGGAACAGGCCTGAAGAAGAACAACAAAAGGAAACAGTGGGTTAACAAGGATCGGAGCGGAGGGGGGAGGTGGGGAGAGTGCGATTGTCTAGGACAAAGGACATGGCTAAACCAATAGTCATTATATCCTGTCCGGATCACGGTCAGCGGGTCACGACCGGGTCCAAAATATGCATCATTTACCTCTTTGCCTCCTGCGACCCCTGTTATTTCCAAAATAATCGATACGAGCCGCGGGCACGCCCGAATTATAGGGATCACTATCGAAACCTCAATCGGTCACTATCGGTCTATTTAAGACAAAATTCATAGCTTGTCAACAAAAGAAATCAATAGTCAACCTGTAATTGACAATGCAATAGATGCAAATTTTATAATTTCGAGTCAAAAATATTTTAAGAACTGACAACACTCTAAAATTCCTTATTTATTAATTCTCTTAATTTATTGCTTATATGGTAAATAACAAATATAGATTTTTGAGATAACCCACAGCTATGGTGATGATTTCTTGTAAAAATGACATACCATCACCGAAATACTTCTAATGAGATTATTTTCAATTCAAGATGATATCAACAATAAATAATAATAAAACAGTAATAATTAAGATTTGTAAAAATAATTTGATGATAGAAAGTGATATTAATTATTTTATTGTAATAATAAAGAAGTAAATAAATCAAATTTGCAAAATATAACTATATATCTTTGTTTTTTCAAATAATAAAATATTTCAGGAATGTAAAGGCAGTAAAGTTTCCAAATGATAGGCTGCCACTGTCTATTAATTTGTAGTCAGTGTTTAAAAGTTTACCAATTTGTTAGAGTAATTAAATCAACAAATATTTGACAGCAAATGAAGAATGAATGTTGAATTAATAGGTTATGTAGTACCTTTTTTATGATTTTTTTTTTATCTACGATTAATTTTCTGATATTTATGTTTCCTTTAATTTCAACTATCTTTATTGACTTTGTTTTTATAATGAAAATAAAGCAAATCAAATTTAATATCCGAAAAGGAAGACATTTCTTTAAAACACATAAATATAGAAAACAACATCTCCTAACTATATAAAAAAGAAACAATAAAATATCTATAATGATAACATGAAAATTTATATTTCAGACATTTAGCAAGCTTAAGATTACGATAACATAATGTAACTGACCTCTACCAAATAATTATTTTCTAAATTGAGGTGTTCAATCATCCTGAAATACCGGAAATTAAAAACTCCAGAGGCAGGTAGAAAAAATAAGAGAAAGTACAGGTTGAGAAACATTATATACCTGAAAAAAAAATGTAGGTTCAAAAAATTAAAACTCCAATGGTTTCCAGTTATGCTTGATCAACATTTCCTAGATTGGAAATACTTATATTAGGTAATTTAACTGAAGTAAAAAGTGCCTAGCTAAGCATAAATCGCCCACGTCCTGTTAAATATAGGATATAACATTTTGTTAGGTAATCTATAATTAAAAATCAGATGATTTTCAGCTCAAGTATCAGTTGTAAACAATTATTAATTTGCCATTTTGATTTTCGTTGCACATATTTACCAGTGCTCAAGACACATATTAATCTTAGGTAAAAAGAAATAATTGAATATTAAAAACAAATATTTTGATGTCCATTTGTAATTTTAGTTGAGTTTTAGTAAGAAAAAGTTTTATTTCTTTGCACATCACCTTTTACTAAGCCTTAAAAAAAAATTAAAATGTTATTGTTGCATGGATGATGTAAATAAAGTGAAGTTACTTCTACAAAGGAATAATCCAAGGCTTAAGAATCGTCTAAATCCTAGATGAATAAAAGGTATTCCTGTGTAGCAATTGTTTCATTGTTGGCGATTTTTCCAGAAAAAAAGAAATTGCTTATTATAGGTGTTTCTTACTTCTCTAATTTTAAGCCAGTTTGAACGGGTGCTTTAGGGGCGCATTTTTTTTTTTTTAATGAAAAATCCAGTTTTTTAACTAATTAATTAAGAAATATGTATGTGGGTGTGGAAATTAACATGGACTCTCATCATACTCCAGCAAAAACTGGACAGTTGATAGAGAGTAAAGATTTCGAAATAATTGTTGCTTAACATCACGGAGAAACAACTTATAAAAAAAAGGATATTCATGAAGATTGATGTAATAATGAATAGACATCTAAACCTGTGGTTCCTTACCAGTAGTCGTCGATGAGAGCCTTAAGGTGAACAACCAGAGGGTCCTCACGCCTAATTTGTGAGGCCTTATTGTTAGAACTGTTCCATTGTTTACTTTTCCTACTGATTAGCTCAGCTGAAACCTTTTTTAAAAAATAAATGTCCAATAAAAATGCACTTTTAAACTACTTTATAATCTGAACACTGCAGGGCCTGTTAGAATCCGGTCTGTGGAGTTGGCTTTTATTTCTATGGTGGTCCCACGAAATGAAAATTGAAAAACCACTCCTCTAGCACGGTGTTAGAATAGAGTAGTACCTCGTAGATAGCCGCCTCTCCTCGTATGTAAAAAATGGCAAGGAGAGGGGCCATAAAATAAACAAAATTCCTTTGCTAAAGTCGGCAAAGACCAATTATTAATATTGATTAAACTAAATTACTGTTTATCCCAGCATTCTCAATACATAGCGATACCTTTGTAATCGATTAAGAAAATGCTAACTTAACCCTCTAGAAATTTAAAGTTTTACATTTTAAGAATAAAAAAAATCTCTCGTCCATGGGTTTCTTCCGAAATCACCGGGTAAATATTTTTGTGATTTTTCATTCAAATCATAGATGATCCGTTTAATATATTATTTTACCAGAATGGTTTAATCAATAATTTATTTATTTCATAGTTTTTCTCTTCTTTTTGTTTGGATCATACATCACAACAGATTTTTTTTCTCTATTTATATTAACATTTTTATTATATACGTTTTAATTTAATTATAAAGAAGAATCTTGGTTCCCAGATGGCAGAACGGTAATTATTGTTAAAAGTTATATCTTTAGTAATATTCCGTTTTGTATAGGCGACTGACAGTTAAAGTGGTGGCAGATCAAACTATATCCTTTGGTCTTTTAATATTTGCTTTATTGTGAAACTAAAGAGGTCAAGTAACCTATCAGAATTTTTCAAGGTTTAAAAAGTCTTTTCTTGATTTGAGATTGAAATAAAGATTTTTTTTTTAAATACTTTTTATTTATTGATAGATATTACAATCTGCCACACAGTTGTGGGCAATAAGTAATAGTGAAGAATGATCGCATTCATACTAAAATAAAATAAAATAAGAATAAAAATAAATAAATGAATGAAAAAAAAAAAACCTCTCTAAAGTTAAAATACAAACAGACAGAAGGTTAAACAAAATGAACATTATCAAACTAGGTGTATGGAAAATAATAAAATAATATAATCTCTAGTCACATTTACACTCTTATATACAATATTTACACTATCGGCCTGTGGATCACTGAGCCACTCCATCCCCCACGTGTGAGGGGTAGAGTGGAGCTCAAAGATCCCTCTCACTGCATCACTGGTTGTGTGAGCCAGTGGAGGCTGATCAAGTGCGCTAAAGAATTAAAGATTAGACATCGAGTTCTCGTCCAATTAATTTTTTTTAACACGAACTCAAAATATGATAATAATCTTTCTTCTCTAGTTGAAAAAAAAATTAAAGTTATTCCAATGAAAATATAAGTAATGAATATTATAATAAGAATGAAATAAATCAATGTGGTTATTAATTTATGACTATTAGTAAGATTATAAATGGTTTAATAAGAATCAATGTATCTTTCACTCATCTCCTACCGAAGGGAAACTAAAACTGCATCCGTTTCCTGCTGTCGTGAGCAAAGGATCGAGCGCAAAAAACTAGTCTGGAAGAAACGCTTATATTTGGAAACTTGTCGAGATCTGAAGCAGTCGTGAAAGGACCGAAAGCTATTGAAAGCAGTCCTTATTCTTGGCTAATGAACTGCTATTTCTCAAATGTAACTGAAGGCAGTTAGCTTTGTTAGGGAAGTGAAGTTAGTTTGAGAACTATTTAGTGTCACTGCATACTTACCCATTCTACTATCTTTAATCGGTAAATAAATATTTTTTTCGTTGTAAATTAATTAAGCTATCAGGATTTCATATCTATTTGACGTTGAGAATCAAAATAAAGTTCAAGTTTCAATCCATAATGAAAATAAAATTGGACTTCAATTTTTGAAATATTATTAACTGTTAACACCAATTTAATAATTAATTTGAAATAGTAATAATGTTTGATCTAATTACATTTATTTTTATTTGTATTATTTTCTTTAGAAATTCAGTTTATTTTATAAGAAATATATATATATATATATATATATATGTTTTGTGTAATAATAAGAGTAAGAGAAACTGCTAGGGGTTGATTGGAAGGCGTCGCCAAGTAACAGGCCGACGAACTACTTTGTTGTTGTGTTTGTTTGAGAATTTTATTGTTAATGGTGTCAATAACAGTTTATTACTAGGCTCTTTGTGCGTGTTAGTTTGACCATTGTGGTTTAATGCATTTTAATTGTTGATTTTGATCGTTATAATCTATAACCAGACCCAGTCTGTGTTCGTACAGTGCCGTGTATCCATTTTTATGTTAAAATATGGCTGTTAATAATTATCAATAGAGTTTACTGCGTTCGATAATTACAATTTTGATAATTAACTTATAGTATGAATACAATTCGAATGTTTAATATATTATTTTGAATTAGCATAGACGTGGGCCCACCAAGTTTTGACCATTTTGAAGGTAAAGCTGTCAGTAGTAAATTTGCAATTGCCCTAAACTATTGTTACAGACAGAAATATCATCTTCTGACCTATCGGAGTCACCACCAGAGTATTATAAAATATTAATTATTAGTAACCATCAAACTGAGCTATAATTAATATAAAATTTGTTTCTTTCTTTTTATTATTTATTTTAATCTTCAATCTCTATTCATTTTATTTCTAATTTGTTTTATTATATGTTTATGTTATCAATCGTTAATCTTACCACATAAATAATTATACCCGAGCCAGATTGTTTTTCCTTTGGAACTTCATTTAAAAGGAATTATTCGATTTACGGTGGCGTCAACAATTAACTGTAATTCATTGAACGAGAATTATTATCAAGAAGCACCCCTTGTTTCGTAAGAAAATATTTAATTAATGTTTCGAATAATTCAGAACCGAAGCAAGGCTTAAATTCTAAGTATTTTCTACCTCGCCACATACTCACAGACTTCAACGAGTTTAGAAGTACTGTTATAAACTATATAGTTATTATAAGAACAGGAGATATACTTAATATACCGGTATGGGCAATAAATGCATTTAGATTTTAAAATAATAAATTAATCAAAATAAATTAGAACACTTAAACTGACCTACAATTTGTTAATGCCATAAAAAGAAATGCAACGCATTTAAATGTTTTCTTTCCTTCTCTACTGAGCTGTCTAACGAGGGGATTTAGGGAATTATTCAATACATAATTCGATGATAATCTTGAATGATGTTGTTTACTTTTGATCGATGCTATCTCTAACCCAAATATTGGACACCTCGCGGGAGTAATCACCCGGATCAAACAGATGAGTTGGGGTGAAAGCAGGACTTGCATCGGCAATATCTCAGCCCACTATCTGACCTTTAAAAAGAACATACAGAAGCGATTATGGATCTTAGCCCGCCTATCACATATTCAAACACCGGCCATCATATTTGATAGCGGTTAATCAGAGTTGACACATGTAGCTGAAATAAGTAACAGTTATACCACATGGTGTTGGGTCTTAAGACATACATTAAATGTTCCGCTATAGGAAAACTGCGAACCAAACGAGTTCTTAAACATTTTTTCAAGCCTCATGTAAAAATGATTTCCATTATTATGCATATTTATAAAAAGTACATAAAATTGGCTAAAAAGGTTTTAGGATTTTCAAGAATAACAAAAGAAAATTAAAACAAATACTAAACTATGTAACGAACTAGTAAGCAACTTCATCTTAAGAAAAGAATAAAAATTTATAAAGATTACCTACTTTGCACTGAATGAAAAACGATTTTCCACTCCAACAGTATTATAAGACATCATTACTGTTTCTCTTAGTTACATTATAGACAAAATTATTTATATGATAGTTATACTGGTCTAGTATACAAAAACGTCTGTTTAGACGATGATGCCTCAATCATAATGGCGTATTCTTACAGGAAATAGAATTTTTTAATGATTTCGATCTTTATGGATTTACGATTTTCCTCACGATGTGTACACAAATCAACAATTTAAAATATTGTTCACGGCTTATGGTTATTTTCGCCTCCATACATTTTTCATTCATTCATTTCCGAAAAGTGTAGTGATTAAAGAGTCGTGTGAAATCAAAATTTATCGCAGTTGAATACGCGTAACATAGCCAGCTCATATTATTGCAATATTATAAATTGTTTTATTAATATTTATATTTTCGACCACGGAAGACAGCTATGAAGTACCTTGACATTTTGGGTATATTCACAAGTCCGCCCACATTTGAAAGATAAAATACTCAACGTGATTACGAAGTTGTAAATGTCAGCAGTAAGGTATTTATGAGATTAACGGTTGAAAAAGAAAATTAATTAATTAACAGTTTATCATAATTAAGTGGGAAATGACTGCATTTTTGTGAAGTGTTTAGTAATTACGAGACCAATATTAGCTACCGAAAGTTACTAAGCACCCTTGGACTACAAACATTTCCGTTGAAACTAATAAACAAGTGAAATAAATTAATTTAAAATTTGAAAGGGAATGTAAACGAAATAATTAAGTAATGGACTTGGATACGGCCTCTCCAGAAAACCCTGAAGAGTGAAAGCATACTAAGAACCATTTCGACACCAACATTTATTTTACCGAAGCCGAAAAGCAGGAGTTAGGGATCAAATGAATTATTGCCTGTGCAATACTAATCCATTTCCTTCCAACATGGTAAGGAATTTGATAAAATTCACAGGACGGAATGCCGTTCACCTCAATGGGTTTAGCTCTCACCCATAAATTCAACAAAAGTGTTCAAATTTTCAACCAATGCTTTCTGATCAGAAATCAGATTTAGTCCTTTTAGTATTTTGGAAATATTTAAATTTGCAAAGGTCAAAGTTGGCATAATTTAAGGCTAGGAAGTCGAACTTTCTTTGCCAAATGTTCGGAAAAAAATGCCGCAGTTACAAGGTGAAACTTTAATGTTGCCATCTAACATACCAACATAGAAATTTTGGTACGACATCTGAAATTCTAAACCGTTAAAATAATTTATGAATAGTAAATCTGATACTGATCCACAAATAATTCCCGATGTTTAGAATGATAACTCTAACATCATAATGGATTATTTCATGAAAAGGTTTAAATATTAGAACATTCACAGAGATTAATATGTATAAAATTAAAATTATACCTTTAAAAATATTAATATAAAATGAGATTTAATTTTTTAAAGAGCTTATTTCAATAATAAATATGTTTTTAAATAATTTATAGATTGATTCAGTTGCACTTTCCTATTTGTTTTACATGAATAATGTAAATTCAGTGGAACTTTGCATATACATCCATGTCGGGACCAAGGCACCACAGCCTAAGAGGGAGACTCCGATAATCCTGAATTTATTAAAGAAATAAAATTTCAACATTAAATTAACTTATATCAGAACGCACCAATCTATTTGAAATATAATACAAAAATGAATATACCATGTGTAGATGTGTAGAATAATATAGAATCAACTTAAATTTATTGAAGCGATTTCATATTTTTTCATTATTTTCATATTCATGTTTTTCTGTAAATACACGATTTAATTTAAGTTTGAACTATGTCTAAGTTTTTAATAGTAATCTCAAACTCAGTTTTTTTTTTTTATTAAACTTAGTTTTTTCTCACCATTTTTTTTTTCTTTTTGCCGCATGTTAAGCGGGATTCTACTTTATGAATAATGGAGGATTCAGATCTAGAATGCCTGAAAGAGAAACTGGTCCACACCAACCTATCATAGGCACGCATATCGATACCATGTTCACTGTCAGCAGAACAGCACCCATATCTACCGCCTACGCAGTTGGGAGACTTCAACACCGATCATTGTAGTGACTTTAACGGTCGGTTATGAGAGTAGAGATAGAGGCAGCGTGAAAGGTAGCCTTTGAAAGCGATGTTTGGCGCCGAATGGATCGTTTGTTATGTAAATAGAATGTAATCGTATGCAAATGTTAATGAGAAGCACATGGCCTAAATATGAGGTTCTGGAAAAGCACTGGCCATCAGTTAAAAAAACATCAATTAGCACAAATGTCTCTTTCAATAAACTAATTTAATGATTTAAAAAATGTATAAGCTGTATCTCACTACAAAACTTTTTTTTTAATAATAAGTAAAACATATAGATTCGATTGAGCTATTAGCGATAATTCTTAGGGTGCGTTTACACTGAGCGCACAAAATGTTTCCAGCTCTTCGTAATCAGTATGATTGGCTGGTGTAAACAGAATCTACGTGCATTCACCAACCTTTGCAAGCGATTGTTTATGAACATTTGGTTCTGAGTAGTCTTAGTACCTATATCAAAGACAGTTCGCTGTGGGTCCCTGTTAGTTTTAAATAGGCCGTTTATACCAGTAATTCTAATTTTAAAAAAATTATATTTAATCTTTAATATATAATTGGTATTAAATGGCATACTTCAGAAATTAATATTGAAATCAGTGGTTCCGGAACTCACAAAAGATACATGAATTGCCTTAACCTGAAGAGTTAATTTAGTATAATTTATATCATGCTTTTTACCAAGTAGAAAAATCTGTAATTCAAAATCATGCTGTGAAATGCAACAAACATTTTTAAAGAAACGACCAATATGACTTGTCTTATGCCAGGTTAATTTTGCAAAGGAATTTTTATTTATTAATTATTTTTAAAAATGGGATATCCAAGCTCTTTTTAATATTTTACTTTGTAAATTAAAGTAGTCATAGCGACAAAAGAGGTACAAACAATAAGGTTTTCCAAGTTTCAATACTGGGTCAACCTACTGCTGTTTGCAAATGTTCGATCTGAGTAAATAATATAGGGAACCTTTGAACGCAAACATTTGGGAATGATCAAAAGTGCAAGCAAAAATTGTATTTTTATTGAAAATCTAAAAATCATTACCGACTAAGATTTTAGTATACTAATGCTTCATTTCAGATAAATATTTCATGTCACACTTTGAGGTATGTTATTACATACATTTACATGGAAATATCGTTTAATCCGCCATTGACTGCAAACCGAACAATGGTAAACAGTAGCTTGCTTTATGATTCCCAATCTTGAATGCATCAGATAACAATAACAGCGTAAATCCCAATTACTTTCTGAATAATATCGACGAAGGACGACAAGACGGGGCATCGGAAAGTGGAAATAATGCACAGATGTTGGAGTAAATCCGCTACTGCCTGGAGGAACCATATCGCCGTCACCCATCTCGGCCTACTCGTATAATAAGAGGAAATAGATGGCGCCATCGAGAAATAAAGCTTATTTCCCGAGGAATGGCAAGTGAAGATATACGGCGGTGACTACTTTAATTGACGCAAACCAGATGGATAGCAGTTAAATGTCCCATTGTGTCTTCGGATCTGACAAGTGGATCATTCGATTATCCGCATTAGGACTACCGTAGGAAGAAGAATGTCCAGTCCCAGGGTCTATCACGGGGTCATCGGCAATATATTACCTGTCTCTCGACAAGGGCTTGCCAATAGACTGCCTTCGCCTAAAAAAATGTGGAATATATATTGCTAATATAGAAATAGATATCATCTCTTCTTCTTAGCGCAAATCTGATAGTGCCCATGAACATTAGAAGAACCTGTTCAAAGGTACATTACTTTATATAGATATTATTCTTAGCAAGATCGGCGTGGAAAGATTATACATTCATACTCCTAAAATAAGCTATTGTTTATCGATTCAGACATTAGAATGACAAATCTAGGTATGAAATGCAACTTTTCTAGTATTTTTTTATAAGTTATAAAATAAAAGGATATGGTCTGCAAGCCATTAGCGCATTTAGAGGGAATGGTGGTTGTACTTAGGCCCAAAGTTAAAGCAATTTTTATTATATTCGGAAATTGACTATTGCAAAAAAATAAATAATTTTTAATCTAATTCGGATACTATTGTCTAAGGTTAAAAATTGGAGTTTTTCTTTTTCTACGGAACGGCTAGAGAAGCTTCAAAAATAAATCCATTTGATTATAAATAGCATACGCCATTGCTGTTAGTATGGCATTACTTAATTAGTATGATGTAATAAAAAATTTAAACTAAATGTATTTATTAAACTGAAATTAAATTCAGAACTAAATTTAACATTACTTCAGTGGAGAACTCGAAGATGGTCACGTAAAGACGGTATCATCGTGCTTGTGGATGAGAGAGAGAGAGATTTTGTCACGACTAAAGAGATTGAGGGGTTAAAGAGAACGAAGATTAATGCATTTACAACTAATGAATATTTAGTCTAATACAGGTTGTATTTAAAGAGTAATTGCTTAAACGTTCCTAATTTCAAAGTAATTTTTCTGTGAATATTCAATTAAGTTAATGAATTTACTATCTCTTTACAATTTTAAGAACAAAAAAAAAATTTGATTATTGAATTTTTAAACACTTTTTTTTGTTTATAACTACTGACAGATGATAAATGTATCAAACGTGAACCTTCATTTAAATCTTTACACTAGAAAACAATGTAATCAGGAGGTTTTGGTATTAGGATTACTATAAAGGATTGCTTCAACACAGTAAGCAATTGATTTCTTCATTAAAAAATAGCTATCCACCATTTTATTTATAAATTAAACCCTATATTTACAAAAAGTAACAAACCAACAGTTTCATATAATTGTGTTTTATAGGTTATGTCAAAAACTTTTTAATGAATTTTCTTTAAATAATCCTAAGGCACGGGTAACTCTACATTGATACTAAGAGACCCTTGGGTTTTTCTCTAAAAGCATATTATGCAGATTCAATTTTTACTATAAAAAAACCGAATGGATTTGCAAAATTCATTTACACAACCTCATAAAACAGCCTAAAAGGAAACCATATCGAGTAACACATGTCATCTACGACAGGAGTGAAAGTTTCCAAAACTTTCGAATATAAAAAAATTAGGCTGACTCAAATCAAATTGGGCTCAATAATTGGGGCACAAAAAAAAAAACCCAATAAATACTGGTTTTCGTTCTGGTTTCTTTTCAGACAGAATATATATTCCTAATAATTTACCGAAATCATAAAGTAATGGAATGAAACATCATTTACAAATCCAGATTGGAATTTTTGAACTAATTATAAGTTTTCCTCAAAATCACATTTAATAAAAGGAAGGTGCTCAGATATAAGTTACAAAAAATCTCTAAGTTATATAGAGCTGCCGGACATTGAATATAGGATATCTGTACTTCGGTAAAAATTTCGAATATAGGTCATTCTCGCCGGAAGCGTCCAAAGCGATTTATGTACCACATTATTAATTAAAATCATATTATTCATGCATATGGCATTTTTTTCAACTTTTACCACTAGTCAGTTTTTCAAAAGATAAAAAAATAATTACTAGGGAATAATCGATCCCAAAAATGAAGAAGTGGAAAAAAGAAGTCTTTATTATATTAGAACATTTTGAACTTGTTTAGTAATAGTCAGAATTAACGTGCAGTTTTCTGTATTTTCATTCTTGTGTGAGGATAATAAAAATTTAAGAAAGTGGCCAAAACAAACTGAACTTTTAATTACAATAATTAGATTGATATTCATTATTTTCTATAAATATAATATCAATGAATATCCAACCTTAATGGTTTGTTGAGAATATCTATGTTTTTCTTACTGTTGGGAGCATTTCTATCTCGGATTTTAAATGGCAGCTCCATGCGAGAAAAATCCATGTACATTATTTCGATTGATTAATTGTGTAAAGAATTTAAGAATATTCCGGTCACCAACCCATTACTATTTCTATCGCTGGCATTCCACACCTAGGCTAACCACGCTGCCAGTGCAGACATTAACCCTGTAACGGTAACCGCCAGCATCAGTATGCAACGGCGAAAGTGCTCCGGAAGTTGGAAGGCTGCTCTTGTAGCAGTGCTGCAACCCTAACAGTGTTGCCACGCCTGCTCCCATCACTGATACATATTTTATTCTTCAGGTTATGGTGCATCGCAGCTGCTCAGTAGATCATAAGTGCAATCTCTGGAATTTCATTAACGAGATCCACTGAAGTTTTCCTCTAGTTAAAAATGTATTCATTATAGCATTCTTCTGTATTCATTCTTACCAGTAAGGATTTGTTAGTATAAATAAGTTCGTTTTTATTTAAGATTAACATTGATAATCACATTAATACTTGTGAAGTATATATGTAAATCCATTACATACTTGAATAATTTTGTAACTTTTATCTTTAAACAATTTTCCGCATCCCAGTTTACTAATACTGGGAATAAGTAAAAGGGCCAATATTCTTAGAACCTACAAAAACAACTGTTAAAAAATAATAACAACAAATAAATAAATTTAAAAAATAGTTCATGGAATTCTATGTCCTTTAACATTAGATGTACATCAGAAAACTATATCAATAGTTAGAAAAACACCTACCTATCTAAGACAATTATTGAACATACAATTTTTTATGAACAAGCAGCTTTAGTAATTAAAAGTTAAATTAAACTATTAGGTCTTTATAAAAATTTGTTTGCATTAATTCTTTGCTGACAAACTCAATAGTTTTATTTATATTTATACAATTTCGTTCAGAGTTCTCAAGGGTGACTCTAAATTTTGCAAATAAGATCGAATGTGTGTCAGAGGAGAATTTATTTTATTTTTAATTAAATTAAATTCATATTATATTGTGTATGTTTAAACCTGTTATAGATTTATTATTTTTTCGGTTTAATATTTTTTCATTGAAATTATATTTTAATTTATTTATTGGAATTTTTCTTTCTTTTTATTTTATTTAGTTTAGATTATTGACACAATTTAAATGAGTTTAGACAGTATATGTGTGGTATGATGAATACATAGAACGCTAATTCTTATTGTCCTTAATTGTGTATAATTGTATTATTATTATTCAGTAAAAACCGTGGATCATTGTTTCATTTTTGAGATTCCTTTTTTTGCATTTTTATCAGTGAAATATCTTTACAGACGTTCTACAACTCAAGAAAATAAAATTATACGGCAGTAAATTTAATTCGCGACCCAAGGAGATACTTGAGATTATATACAAGTTGATGAGCAACAAAAGATAGATAAATGAACATTTGAATACAAATATCTTGAACACTAAAGTTTAGAGTTACATATTGTAAGCGAAGTGAAAAGGAGGGATTTTGAAACATTCATCAAATATTTACATTTCATATTTGAGTTATCACAAGCCACTCATATCAACGTTTAGGAATAATAATATAAACTATAATTTCCACGAATGAATGGTATTATTAAATAAAACTGTATTTAATACTTAAAATAAATACGAAAATAAAAATGTTATTGTATTTTATTAAAATAAATATCGTTGGTAATAAAAGTTTAATGTATTATGCCATTTCTAGGAGTTTCAACTCTGTTGGGTAGTCTTAACACCATTTTTAAAAATTTTATTTTCACTTCGAAAACAATAAAGATATCAAATTAAGAAGTGAAGAGTTTTTAGGCTGGAAATTGAAGGACTGGAATAACCATCAAATTGAACTTCTGGTAAAAGAATGGGTTAAATAAAATGACAATGATGGCCTCTTTTTTTATAAATAATTTTAATGTGTTGATTTTATATTATAATTTAAATATGAAATTTTATGTAAAATTTACTTAGTATAAAAGCTAAAATTTGAGGTAAATTTAAAGTAAAATTTATCAACTAATTCGCTTTTACCATGACGGATACATATTAAAATTTGTTTATTTTTATGATGAAATCAGTACTTCGATTCAATGCATCGGAAAGTTGTCGTTGAGTTTAGAACTAATGATTTATGAATTTATAAATAAATATAATGTTTAAATACAATAAATTGTATCCATTTAAGTCTCATTTTGTAATATTACAAATGACCAACGTTTCGGCCAACCAGACCATTCTCAAGGACAATCGTAGCAATTTACTCCTCACATCTAATTATTATAATTTTTTACAGGTCATTCTGCCCAGGTCTAATAATTTTTGTCAAATTAACCTATTTTTCACTCATTCATTTAATTTCAAAATTTTCAATTACAATTTATCTCACACTATAAAATTAAATGAAAGAGTGAAAAAATAGGTCAATTTTACGAAAATTATTAGACCTGGGCAGAATAGCCTGCAAAAAATTTAAAAAATTGAAAGTGAGGTGTCAATTTATATTTTAGATTGTCCTTGAAGACGGCCAAAACGTTGGAAATATAAAATATTAATAAAGAGCTCTTGA
This sequence comes from Halyomorpha halys, assembly GCF_000696795.3. Lineage (NCBI taxonomy): Eukaryota > Metazoa > Arthropoda > Insecta > Hemiptera > Pentatomidae > Halyomorpha > Halyomorpha halys. The sequence continues at coordinate 419,892 of NW_027109386.1, forward strand.
GACTTAATTGTATTCAATATCTGTGAATAAAACCAGTCTCGAAGAAGTGATAAGATTATATATTATATTTAATTTAGATTTTTCAGGAAAATTACATGGTCGGCTTGAAGCAAATGGTCAAGAAATTCAATAAATATTAGCAAATAAATTAATTATTTTAGGAAAAATTTTCATTCTACTTAAGAGCTTCATAAAAAAAAATTATTTCCCTATTATTTGCAAGCACTAAGAACTAAAACAAAAATGAGATATTTCATAGTTGAAGTTTTTTTCTAGATTTATAGGAAATATTGAACAAGTTATCATCAATCGCCCTAATATCTCTTTCACTAAATATTCATCCAAGTCTTCAACTCTGTAATTTGTTAAGACTGATTAACATATGAAAACTAGATACAGGGGATGTAATGAAGATGTGAGCTAAACCGCCTGAAGAAACAGCGGGTTCCGAAGGTTCATTAGAACGTCAAGGCATCAAGTATGGGTTGAGAACTTGTAGAAAACATTCCGGCGCTTTGAAGTGAGTGCTATCAAATCTTAACACCATAATTATGTATAAAATAAACCCCTTTCGTTACAGTAAACAAAGTTCTGAAAACTGAGTGAGATATCCATTTGAAACAACTTTCAAATCCAAGTTCGCAATGCAGACTTCATCTCACCGGTTTTCTTTCCCCATCAGCCAACTTAACTTTCATTTGAAAGTGGTGCTGGCTTCATATTTCCTTGTCTTGTTTTCGTATCTTATTTAATAACTTAAGGACAATTCCTTATTTAAAAACTGAAATTCATTAATGAAAAAAAACAGCTTACCCGAAACCCAGAGTGCACGAAAACGTTTTATTGAATACTTATGAACACTAATATCTTGCCAAATAAATACAGTACCATTGTAAGTGCCTGAATTGTTGGCGTTCCAAAACGAGTTCTAGATGTTATGAAACTGATGCAAAACTTGTTCCCACCCATCTCTTTCCAATGATCTTCGATACAGTACCATAATCTATTACTTCGGGAAAAATAATATAAAATTTTCCAATACTCATCCGTGTCGATGCTATCCCCACGGAAGGAAGTAGACTGATTTTAATGGTGAGGTCACAACTTTTGAAAAAGTGAAAAAATCTTATGTTATATATTAAGATCACTAGGAAAAAAAGGGGCAAATCGATTAAATGAAAAAAAGGAGTTAAAAAGGTTTCTGGTAGATTATATGAAGGCGAACTCAGAGATAAAATCAAAACAGAATTATAGAAAAAAAAATCGGTTGGAAGGAATATGCATAAATCGGAGTGGTGCTAGGAGAAAATAATGTAACGTAGTTAATAAATTGCCCTTTTAATGGCTTTCTTTTTTATCTCAACAATTAATATATCGTATTTTACTTATCTCAGACCCGCAAAATACAAAGATACTTCATTTTTACCTAGGCACTTGTAAAAAGTACTAAAATATAATAAAATAAATTGCGTAGGGAGGATTTGTAAAATCTGCTGTTTAGACGATTTTTTATCGTTTTGCCTTTGCTCCTAATATCTGCAAGAAATGTAACTGAACAACAATTTATAGATTATTTTAAAGCTTATTATGTGTTTCAGTGGTTTCGTAGACTTAAAAAATACGTGTTATTACCAGCTGTATTGGTATTATATTTAATTATATTTTCTTCAGTGATTAGCTTTCATGTTTTTTTAACTAAAACGAAGTGAAATAAATTAATAACTAGACATAATTTTTTTTTTTTCATTTTCTATCTTCCCTGTTTCTTTCTTCTCTTCCTTTTACTTTCCGATAGTTGAAGATTTTATACTTTCTATATTATAATATTATATAATCTCTTCTAAAATAATTTAATTTTAAATACCAACAAGAATGTACTTGAAACAATAACTAGTAATTAAAATCCTTTAGAAGTAATATTAAGTAAGAAAATCAAACTATCCCATTATGTAAAGGAAACCGTAATTTACTTTTAATATTTGTTTGCCGACTAACGACTAATCGAAATCGGGTCCTATTTAAAATTTACATCGCATTATAAAATTCTGCAACGAAACAATTTCATAGTAATTATAAATTCTAGTCAGAATTACCTATCTATACGAAATGAGAAATATTCAATAAATAAGCATAGACATGTTTCGTTAATTTTCTACAACTATGATAATGATTTGTTTAAGGGTTATTACCGTTACTGACTTCTCGCTGTGGAAAAGTCACGTATTAACATGAAGCTGTCGTCCTTCAAAAGAAAGAATGCAGGTATCATGTTACAGAATTAACAGTTACGGTTCGAAATTAATATGAGCTAATTTTAGAGATAGAACTGGGAACATTTCAACAATTCTATGAGGAAACATTATATTATTTATAAATATAGAAAATGGCACAAAATAGAATAAGCAACAGATCCAATTAAAAAAATTATATGTCTTTATCTGCGTAAAACCATCACCGACTCTATTTGTGCTGGCCATTTTGTTCGTTCTGTCTATAAATAACAAGCTAAATACCGGCACAGCTAAAAATATATAAAATAATATATTTTATTTATTATAAATGTTACAAAAAAAGTTACTTTTTATTGGAAATATTCTATAGGTAAATAAGAAGAGTCTATTCAAATCATATCAAGCAATCTTATTAGTAAATTACCGGTTATTAATTTTAAGACTTACAAAATTTATTTATATTATTTTTTCACTTATGATTTTATTATATTTAAAGATTTTAAAACCATAATTCATTAGTTTTTTTGGAGTTATTTTTTCACTCCTTTAAATTTTATGATTAGTTCAACCAATAACTGTAAAGAGTAAAAAATATACAATATTTTTCTAAGTATATAAATTTGAAGAAAAGCCATAATCTAATAATATACAAAGTATTTTTTATTTTTATTAGATAATATGAATTAC
>NW_027109386.1:422859-451919 GCF_000696795.3 Halyomorpha halys
TTTAAACTTTTCTTATACAATTAAAAATGTTAAAAATTAAACACACCTTCAATTTTTTTTCTAGATATAGTGTCTCAAAATTGAAAATGGCATGAAACCCTCCATGGTAGCCTTAACTATCTGACTTCCTAAACAGACAACTGTAGACAGTAGATTGAGTTTACGATGTGTCACAATCTCAAATAAGAAGATAATAACACAAAATAAAGGCAATCCTTCCCTACCGGACCCGCCCGACCAAGACCCCGGGGAGCGACGGTGCTATATCATTTTTGAGATATTAGCTTTAAACGGGAAGAGGAAACTTTAAGATAGTTAAATCAAGCAATATTTAAAAAGCGCCTGAAATTGAAAAACGGCAGTTTTTTCCCTCTCAAAAATTGTGATTGTTTTTTCTCAAATAAGAAACCTTCGATTTTATCATGATATATCAAAATCTCAGAAAGACTAAGCTTTTATAAGCCATGTTAAAAACCATTCTGTAATAGAGCTATAAAAAAATGGTTTAAAATTGATCAATCTACTGACAGCTTTTATTGCTATACATAAGTGGTGGTGATACTTGGAAAATGACTTGCACTAAGTATCGCTCGGGTCTTCATCAAGTTGAACTCTTTTGACTAAGACAAACTGAAGAGACCGATCCATCCACTAACAGTTTTACTTTTTGCTTTCCCTTGGTCTTCTTTTAAACCCGACTCCTCCATTACTGCTGTCAGCAGACAGAGGCTGGTTTTACTGCCATCCATTCTTTAAGCCAACTCCACGCCGCTTTTCTCACTATTGCCTACCGTCTCTGTTTGCAATTTTTTTTCTTTCTTTTTAGTGTTTTCCATATTCTTCTCTTATAGGTCTATTAACTTTCCGCTTATTTAGGATCCTCTTCATCACACTTCTTATGAAAGGTTTCGTATTTAATGTGGTTATAAAGAACTCCCTCCTTCGTAACTTTCAACGCAGAGCTAAGCCACTGATGAAGACATGACATGTCAATGCCATTTCAATGGTTGATAAATAAACCAGGCAAAGAAATTATAACTAATTTTTTTTTCTGGATTAATAACACTCCCTCAATGCGAAATCAAATCTAAATTTAATTATATATTTTTTAAGTGTTTCAGACACCAAGTTCATTCAGACTAAATTTAAAGTTTTATAACTTAACAAAAGATAATGAATGAGAGTATCCAATTATGCATCTATTTACTGTTTGAGTTAATTTAGGTGGATATTTAGATAGGATAAATATTGATATCCGTTTATAGGCTCCATGGTAACATATTACAGCCATTGCAGTAGTATAAAAGTTGCCACCATGACTGAGATGAGTAGATTTACATCTAATTTCCTAAAAAGCGTAGTTTTAAAAGCAAATATATCATACTACTTAATATATTTAATCTTTACACTTTCTTGAAACTGGTTATATTTGTTTAAATAAATAAATTTTATCCAATTTTAGTCCCTAAAGAATTTATATTTCTTCATAAGTCCGACGTTTCGGGTAATTCGGATATCCTCAAGAATAACCTTAATACAATTTTAGAACTACGTCAATTTCGAAAAACTGTATGCAGGCTATTCTGCCCAGCTCATTAATTTCGGTCCCCAATTACCCTATTTTATCAATTCTTTCTCATTAAATTAAAAATTAAAACTTTTTATTACAGTCAACTTTTTATATTATAATTTATCACAACTAAATTATATATTATAATGGTTGACTGTGAAGTTTTAAATTAAAAGTTTTTGAGGATGGCCGAATTGGCCAAAACGTCGGACTTTTAAAGAAATATAAAATGTTTTGAGACTACAATCGGATAAAATTTATTTATTCAAGAAAATATATCGTCAAAAGTTCACTAAAATTTGTGACGCATATACCCCATTCTTAAAAACAATTTTCAGAATCTTATAAACGGTATTAGAAGAGTGTAATAATACTTCTAAAACTAACACTACAAACATACTATTGCGCCATGAATAACGAGAAAACTAATTACTTTAATTAATTATTAACGAGCAACCAGAGAACATTTATATATTTATTTTGATGATGGCCTATTCTCGAGCTACATGGAACAATCTCAATTCATATCGGCAAATAAATTATATTCACCTAGACTTTTAAAACAAATTTACTTTTGTGTGTCAGTATCTTTTTAACATTCAGGAAGTTATTGTAACAACAATAGTACAATAAATACTAAGCGTAATGTATTTTTCTTTTTAATTGCCAATCCAATTTACTCTAAGCCACCCCCGTTGCTAGCTAAAACTAAATTCTGTTTCGTGCGTCTTCTCTCGGAGAGAGTTCAAAGGCGGTACCGAGGAAGGAAGCCAGAGGCGTTGTACATTTTATTATCCCAGCGAAGGTGAAAGAAATTTAAAAGTCCCTGACCATTCGCAAAATAAAACAAAAAAAAGGCAGCTCCTATACAAGGCCTCAGTGTGAGAGGTGTCCTCATCTTATCTGGCCACTTACTTCCAAAGGTTCTCCTGTTCTTTACTACTGACAACTTCGGTTCTTCTGATATTTATCAGGATCAATCTAATGTTTAGGATACGAGCTCTTTAAATGTTAAAAGTCACTCCGGTTCTGAACGTAGGAGGTTTCTGATCAGCTCATCAATTGACTTGTGATACAGTAGAGTAGGCTTATAAAAACTTAATGAGTGCTACGAATCCTTACGATAAATAATATTATGTAAAGAATAAATCCGTTTCGTAATATGTACATATTTATAACAAAGATGGCCATGGAACGCATTATTCATTTTTAATTTCACTTCTGTTACAGCGGGTAGGGGTTCAAAAGGAACCTTTGCTAGCCCAACCGTGAATAAAAATGGAAACAAAAGAAACGAACAGCCGAATTTTATTGTTGCTGTATTTTAAAATAAGTTAACATAATAAACAAAATTAAAATATAGAAAAATTACAAACTAGAAAAAAAAGAACAAAGAAAACTTAAAACTATTACAAAATTAAACGAAGTTTGAACAAAAATCGAAGAAAAAATGTTTTTATATCATTTTCAAATTTTATTTAACTCGTACAATCAAGTCATCATTAATATCATCTACGTCTTATTCTGATTAAAATTATACTGAACGCCTATTTTTCAACAGAGTATTTCTATTATACAATTAATTTTGTTTATATTAATTAATTAACCATCATAGTTGATTTTACTTTGAAGAAAAACAAATATTTTTATAGGTCATAATAAATTTCCAAGAATAAGAATAGAATCTAATACTGATGTATAATTTGCCGTTAAAAAGCCAAATACTACAGAAACATAATATCTAACATGGTAGGTCGTAGAAAGTAATAGAGTGTGACGAAAAACGACTAAATAATTTAAATTTATAAATATATGAGGAGAAGATGGTTGGGGTGCGGTCAGAGAATAACACAAATAAGTCAAAAAACATATGTAATACTCCCAACGTTTCGGCCAGAATTTCTAGCCTTCATCAGGGCTAAGAACAAAAAACAAGATAACAACCAGTAAATAAAGGATATATAGAATGATTAAAGTAAAAAATTGTACAGAGTGAATATAGATAAATTTAAATAAAGTTATGAAAGAAGTGAGAAAAAAAACACGTATATATGTAAGTAATTAAATATGTGAGTAAAATAACATAATTAATAAAATAAAAATATAAAGTTGTGTAATGCAAATAAATAACGAAATAATAATTGAAAAATGTATGTAACTTAGTTATTTCCCATACTTTCCCAAACTTTAATTTTTAAATTATTATTGTTAAATTAAATTATAAGTATTTCGTTGTTTCTTTGCATATTACTTTATATTTTTATTTTATCAATTATGCTATTTTACTCACATATTGAATTACCTATATATAAGTTTTATTTCCCACTTCTTTCATTACTTTATTTTTATCTTTTTTCATTCTGTACAATTATTTACTTTAATCTTTCTATATATCCTTTATTGACTGGTTGTTATCTTGTTTTTTGTTCTAAGCCCTGATGAAGGCTAGTAATTTTGGCCGAAACTTTGGCACTAATAAATAAGTTTTTTTAACTTATTTGTGTTATTCTCATACCGCACCTCCAAACATCTCCTCATGTATATTATCCACGGTCAACTATTTTCTCATCATTATTTATAAATAATTTTTTTTTATTTCCATGATTATTCTAACAATAGTCAGTTTTAACTTCCAAATCCCTATTAAGCTAAATTTTACTTCAACTCAAAGAAAAGTTGTATGTGAAAGTTTTTGAACCGATTGGTAGAAACATTTCCGGGTGTTAAACTATTTATTAAAACGTAGTCAATTAATGACGTAATTTTTACAGTAGAGGATGTCCAAAATGTTAAAATGGCAGCAATAATTTTAGTTTTAAACCCCTTTGCTTGTTAGTCCAACCATTGCATTTCCAACATTATTTCTAGTAAACCAATAGCTATTATTGCGTGTTACCCAACTGCGGTGTAAGAATAGTGCAGTTCGATTCTCCTTACGACTTTTGACCATAACTTAGAACGCACATTAAACACACGAAGCCGGTACTAGACTTTCACTTTGTGGTATAAGCTGAAAAGCTTTATAACCGATTTGTGGTGAGAAAAAACCCTCTGAAATGTCATAAACGAAATAATAAACAATGAATAAAAGGATATTCATTGTTCATGCATTATATAATACGTTTGTATTTATTATGAAAAAAATTCGACGTATAATGAAGTGTTAATTTAATCATATGTGTTTAATTATATAATACATCCAAAAATATTCAGTGGAATTACATCACTTTCCTCTGGTGAATTTAATAACATGGCTGAAATGTAATTGGGCGAGTAAAATGGTCAGGCTGGTTAAAAAATTAATCTTTAGGTAGCCTAGTAGAGGGAAACGATGCGTAAACTTTCGAAGAATAGGCTTAGAAGAAAATGGGAACACTGTGTATGGGATGATCTTTGAATCCTCAGAGGTCGTTAGTTTACAGTAGTAAAATTATGCCTTTATTGGTCGTTATGTCGTTTCTTCTAATATTAAACGTTTAGGGTCCATAAGTAGAAAGCTCTGTTAAGACCAAAAAAAAAAACATTGTAAACGTTAAAAACTTAAACCGTTTAAGTGGTAATTATTATTTTTTAATAAAATGTAGATGAAATAGATCATTCCTTTTCTATATACCCACCATTCATATGTATTTTTTTAATCAGAATTTTATAACAAATTACTAACAAGACCATGAATATTTTTTTCTCTCTACAATATTCTCGGTTACTCATCATCATAAAGAGAAGCATAAACATTGTATATAAATTTTATATATAATACATACATATATCGTAACACATAAAAAAGGTAATCTTTCCCGGCCGGACCAGCTCCACTAAGACCCCAAGGGAGCAACGGTCCTTTATCACTTTTAAAATATTTGCTTAAAATGGGAAAAGGAGACTTAGGATAGTTTAATCGAGCAATATTTAAATATTGCCCCTCAAATTGGAGAACGTCGTGATTCCCTCCCTCCGTGGTAGCCTTACTTATCTGGCTTTCCAAACAGACAATTATAGCGAGTAGATAGGTCGATGTACGACATATCACAATGTCACGAGAGGAGAAATCATAACACGAAAAAAAGGAAATCCTACCCGCCTGGACCTGCCCCAATTTCATTGACGAAACATGCAAACTAATTTCTTAGTGCGTAGGTTTTAATTTATTTAATCAAATTTCAAAAAAGTTTCCTTTCATATTGGCCTAAATAAATTCAAAAAAATTTAAATTCTCGTCTTTTAAAGAAAAATATTGGCATTGAAATAACTGGACCTGTGGAAAATATTTGGACGTAAAGAGTTGTATTAGTTTAAATATGAAGTTAAAAGTACCAAGTAGTTTAATGATTTTTTTCTATAATGATAATTTTTCTAAGAATAGTAATTATAATGTTTTTCAATAGTAGTAATTATGATGTTTTCCAAAAATAAATTCACATGATTCTTTCTTTCAGAAATACTGTCACTCAGTGATTTTTAAGTAAAATGAAATTTATTATGATTAAAATTGAAGCATGTTAAATGCACAATTAACTTGTTTACGATATTACAATATTAGCTACTTGTAATAGTTAAAAGGCGTTATTAGAAATAAATCTACCAATATAGAGAGACCATTTTTAAAAATCAACCATGGTTGGAGTGGCAAACTGGCAAACCATCGTATTTTTCAAATGTTTCGACATAAGAACCAAATGACAGAATATAATTTGCACTTCCTAGAAGTAAGTCAATATTTTAAGCAGTTTTTACTGGAATACGGAGTCCACATGAAAAAAAAATAATAAATAAAAAAAAAAGTATAACTTCAAGAAATTCCTTAGTTATAAGCGCTGGAGAACATTATCTTAAAAATATGGACAACACGTCATTAGTATGACCCAGCGAAAATAATTGTACATATACTTATTCAGTTTATATTTTGACTTTGGAATAAATATTGACATTTTAAATATTAAAAAAAAAAATATTTATGAGCTAAAACTGTTAATTGAATGAAAGGAATCTTATTAAGATTACAAAATTGTAGTTTAATGTTCATATTGATACTTAAGGGTTATACAAACCGCTACGAAACTCATTGCCTAATGGATAATCGTTGACTATATTAATGTTCGGGCGGTAGAGAAGATATCGATAAACTAGGATTGGACAAGAGGTGATTCCAATTGCATTAATTCGCTGAATAGCAGCAGTTTGGTGGAAGCGAATGGCTTTTATTTCGCATTGTCTCGAAGACAGAGAATGCGAATAATCGCTCGAAGGAGTTCCTAAACCCTGTCCCCGAAGAAAGGATAATTGCTTTCCTAACGGTCTTGCTAAACTCCCATTGTCTTTACGATAGTGTTAACTTTTATTAGGCTTACTTGTTTCCTGGGCTTACTACCACCGCCTCTCTGCTGGAATGTTAAGAATACAAATGTGAGAAGTTCAGTAAAATTTGTCTCTTCTACTTTATATCCATTGTTAAATTTTATATTCGAAGTTTATGACTTAGATTCCGGTTGAAAATGTACCTAATAATACCATAATATAATGTAATATTACACCGCTGTAATACTTTCCCACTTTTGTACAGACAATCGAGAATTTTCTTGAAGATATTTCGAAATAATTAAAGGTCTTTTCGATAAGGGTGTAAATGGGTTCCGGTGCATTAACCAGGCTCATTGGCGGGTTGCATAAAACCTCCCTACCGTTGCTAAATGCAGATTTCACGGGTTGATTGGTGTCGTTGAGCCAACGTGGCTCTTATTAGCTTGTCTATGATGGGAGACAAACACATCGTTCAAACAATGCATCGAACGATTGTATTTATAGTTGGCAACATTTAATTAATTTTAATATGGGAAATATACAAGTGTTGGCATGGGAAATATTTAGATGGAATGAACAAGATATTTCAGTTTGACCTTCAGTTTTTCGTAAAACTTCGAAATTCATAACTTCTTATGATAAAAGGAAGATGGTCCCGCTTATGGTAAAAACACTCAAATAGTGATTAAACTATTTAAATTGAGCCAACGTTTCGTCCCACGTTTCAGGGCTTTCTGGCTCGAAGTCATAGGGAAACTGAACCATTTTTTAAAGAGAAAGTTAACCATTTTTCGATACCCTCTTCCCCACGTTTCAAATATTGTCATTCTTTACTCATTTCTAAAAAAGCGCTTTTAAATATAAAATTTCTAATTTCTCACATTGACTTACAGTTACAAAATAACAAAAATAACAGTATCCAAATACTCAGTTCTATAACATTAAATAAAAAACACTCCTTCATTTCCAAACTGGATAATATTTATCAATGATCTTTAAAAAATTAAAAATATAAGTGACTATAACTTCTAATAGTTCATTACATTATAGCCAGTGGTAATATTACATTATTTACTGACCAAAAGGAGGCAGTTTACCGAATTCATGAAGTAGAATAAATAACATCGAAAACTACATTTTTTTAAAGGAAATTTGGTCTGAGAGAAAAAATATTCTTTTCGAAATGTTTCTAATTATTTTTTTTTATTCATAATTTTTTTCTGAAATTACATATTTAGGCAGTGTATGCTTGGTATGTTTTACTTTACTTTAGAAAATCCATTTTACGTTCTTTTTTGTTTGTTTTTTTTCTAATGATTCTGATTAAACTCAATAAATCAATTTAGGTACAATTACGTGGGCTTTAATACCAGGTCGTGTAACAGGGCATACGTGTTGAATTTGAAAAATAAAATTCCCTAAATTACGTTTAATTTAGCTAATTTGAAATAAATAACCAGTTCTCATTGTTGGAAATAATAAAGAATAGATAAATACGAAACATCAACAAATATGAAAAATAACTAAAAGAGAAAAAGGAAAAATAGTCAAGACTTCCAATCGGAAAAAGTTGGGATCGAGATTTATAAGCACACCCCAAAGTATTTTTCTGTTTCTTTTTACACGCCTATATTTACAAAAAACCCTTGAAATATAGTTAATTAGCCAGATATTTTTTAATATTCACAATGAAATTAAAGTAATTAATGCTAATATATGATATTTTAGAAGTTGTGTAAAAAAAGTAGAGAATTTCCTTAATATAATTAACTACAAGAATGAGTTAATTAGTACAGAAAGGATTTCCCACAGCAATTAAACATATTAGCCAGTTTTACTTAACAATACTGAGGTACTGATGAAGGTATCCTTAACACCCAGCTATACATATAGCATATCTCCCATATGTACGTACCAAATACCCACTAACATTACAGGAGGGTATGAAAAAAAAAAAAAACTGATGATTTAATTCTGTTATAAACATTATGTTATTTTTTTATCGTTATTATTGCATACTATTATTTTATTTATTATAAATCATTCTATAGTTTTCATTTTTTTGTTAAAGATAAAAAATAAAAATGATCCCAAAAGCCTCTTCAGGACTCTAGGAAACATTCAAGTAAACATTGCCTCAGATCATTATCAAATTGTCTCTGTTTTCTTGACACGTCAAAACATCACATCACCATCTAACTTTATTCATTATACTACAAATGATAGCAGAAATGTTAAGTTGTCAAGGCAAACTGGAGTAGGGGAACGAAGAATTTATTATTCATTTCGATAATAACATTCGTGATTGTACGGCCTTCTAGGAACAAGAAACATGACAGTTTCACCATAAATACTTCAATTATAAAAGATATTTTCTTGAAAAAACCATCGAATAAACATGTATATTAAAAATCAGTATATAATTCTTTGACTCGTGTTAGAATTTTAAATGGAGTGCAAATTATGTATTAAGTAATGATTGTTATATTCATCTTAAACGCATTTTTAAAGCCTTGCGAACACAAAGAGGGAATTAAACATTAGAAAATCAAAAAACTGATAAGGACAATAAACCAATATTTTAAGACGACGTTCATACGCCGCAAGGTGAAATATACGGAGCTATACGTCTCTTATATACATTTATTTTATATGATTTTTGAAAAATTTACTACACTTAATAACTTTATTTATTACATATTGATTCATTTTACGGCTTAATAACCTTAAATACCGGGTATCACTATCAAATTTAATGTCATCATATTTGAAAAAAATTTGTTTCAATCTATTTCTCATTTCTTTTACTGAAATAATAAATAAATAGAATACATTTCTAGAAGATAAACTGTTGATACTGTAACCAAAGATACATAAGGGAAACATCTAAAACACTACACGAAAATAACAGAAAAGATACTAAAAATACGTAGTAACAACGCTGGCATATCACAGTATTACTTATACTACAGTTCTAATTGTCAAAATGCCATGATTTTTGAAAATTAAAAAATAACAAAAAAGAAAAGAAAGAAAGCTATCTATTTAACAAAATATATCAAAAATACGGTTAATTACAAAACTGGCACAAAAAACTTGAATATGAATTATGCAGACATATTAACTAAATTCCAGTTACAATAGTCTCCAATTAAAAAAAGTCTTAAAAAATAAATTAATAATGATGTTATAAAATAAAAGGAAATAGACTAGGCAATAGAATACAACAACAGTAGAGGAGAGGAATGAGAAATATTAATTAAGTTAGGAACAAGAGTCTAATGTGATAGTGGAAATGAAATATAAAAGTAGTATACATTGCAAACAACTAAATTATATAATATGCATTTTATAAATAAAAAAATAAAAGAATTTTTCACAATAACAACTTACTTGGAAAAATAAATAAATAAATATTATGTTTTTATTATTCAGTAATTTAAACCTTTTATACTATTAAATGACGCCCCTACACTATATTTTACCATCTCCATAATTTGCTTCAGTATTTTTTTTTTTTAATGAAATACATTTATATTTTAATGTTTTACTAGTTTATCCGATTTTTTTATAATACTTGGAGCAATCTTGTGGGGATGGTTTAAGGAAATATAAAAGGCATATCTAAGCTGGCATGCGACTAAGCGTGGTCTAGGGAGATGCTATTACTGCAGAACTAAATCTCCATCCATGCAATTTATCAATAAAACATTCTCCATTAATCTGTCCATACAATAAGTTGGTATTATACTAAATTATTTTCCCTAATCAATAATATAAAAGTAAGGCTCAATAAATAACTCAAGATATACAGAGTGGAAACAAAACAAAGGTAGAGGAAATATGTAGCTGACTTGACATAGTACCTCATTATGCTCTTGCATATCTTATTACCGATGGTACAACTGCGCCATCCATCAACTCCCGATGCACACGAGAGAAAGCATTGCACTGCACTTTTCAAATGCATATTTGTATAACAAATCAGTTGGAATGAGTCCTGCCTGCTTTTGTTTCTTATGGGCCGCCAAGAAAAGCCTAGAGATCAATTTATACCCTGGATGGAAAAAAGTTCTCCCTTCTGCTATTTCAAAACCGGTCGGTTGTTCCTATCGATTTGTCTCCACATCAGTTCTCTTTCTATTATAGACTGCAGGTATTAATCCTCATACCCCTGCTTATGCATATGAAATAAACATGCATTATATATTGAAGCATAAATATTTTAAACGCTCATAACTCTAAGGCGAGATTTTTTTTTTTATTATAATCAGCAATATAAAATAGAATTAAAATGTGTATATATACAAGCAAATGAGGATTTTTTAAATAGTATATTTCTAATCATTTTATTTTTGCCCATAAGGTTTTTATTATGTAAATATTATAATAAATTTATAAATAATGCAGTAAATATTATATTATATTATAACTATACACTTCAGGACTACCTCAATTTTTTTAGAAAATTTTATACATTTTGAAAATAATTAAATGAAACTTCAATACAAAAAAAAAGTAAAATAAAATAATACAATGGTATAAGAACTTAGTAAACAAATATAATTAATCTATAACTGGTGCGGTGAAATTTCCAGACACATAGGTTATGTTTTTAATTTTTTTTTTATTTATTCAATTAAAATTTACTCAAATCCTTGACCTTGTAATATGTCGTATTTTAAAAGTTTTAATGAATAGTTTCCGTACTATTTTTGTGAAATAATAATTAATCACTGATAATTACGAAAAAATATGTATTTAAAGTTTTCATAATTTGGCCTAGAAAATTAAGATGAGAGGATGAAATAAAACTTACTATATATTTATAACATACGTAAGTGAGAGTAAAATTTGACTATTGTCATAAGAAACAAGCACAAACGATAACTTTTATTTAATCATATAGTTAATTATCTCAATATAATTAATTATCTAATATAATTTCATTTATATTTTATATAGATTAATTAACATTAATTATTACTACTAAAGAAAAACAGTAATGATTAATGTTTTCAAATGATTTTAAAATTTCGATCGATTTTTTAAAAATATTTTTCTGTTACATTTAAAATTCTCATTAACTGGACTCTTAAAGTGTAAAAACGATCATCTATTTTGTCTCTGATTAGAATATAACAAGTACTATAGAATGGGATTGGATGTTCTCAGTATTTTTTTCTGATTTCCCAGTCTGACTAAGACGATAAAAAATCAAATTATTAATAGTTCATATTTATCCTTCGCCTTGCAATGAGAAATGGTTAGTTATTTCGAATAAACAAAATTAAATGACGATTTTTTTAATTCATTAGGGCCGTTTTGGAGGACATTTTAACAAAACGTTGCTATAAAATTTCAAGCATACACTTACTAGTAAATAGGTAATTTCAGTTTCGTACCAATTTTTGTTTCAGAGATTATCTATTCACGTACACTCACATGCCAACTAGCTAAACTAGGTACATTAAAGTAACACATAATTGTGTCCAAATAATTTTAAAATATGAACCTAAAATATATTTTCTGTCAACGATTTTCTAATTTTTAACTAGTCTAACAAAAGTGATGTGTTCTTTGCAGGTTGGATATTTATTGAGAGTTTTATCAATTAGGGTAAGTAAGTGTTTCAATGATAATATCGATGCCAAGTTAAATGATAATAAAATGAACCAATAAACTAATGTGGATTAATTGTTAGGTTCGGGGACAGGCAAACATTAGTTTGAGATAAATAATGTCATTAAAATTTATCTTTTAATAATTTCTTCATTTGTTTTTATTAATTTCCGAAAAACATAGATGGAAATGGTAGTAGAACAGAATGATAAGTTATGTCCAAAGGTTAAAAATTCTTACTAAACAAATTAATCAGTCTCCGTACACTAGAGGGTAGATGACCAGTTCTTTTCGGCGATGCTGCAAAACTGTGGTTAACGTTATGGTAGCCTAAGAGAAAAAAAATAGGCAGTTATTTTACCCCAATTTTGATTTCTTAAATGATAACTATGTACGATAACAAGTCAAAATTAATGAGTCCGCCATGAATAGGTAGGGAGGGGGTAAATAGCGGCTGTTTCTAAACGTTACAAAAAATTAATTTTTCATACAGAGCTCTATATTTTTTAAATTACTACCAACACTAGAAAAACTAAGAGAACACCATTTAAGGAAAAGGAAATTTGCTAAAATATTAGCCCTAATAGAGCTATTTACGTTCAAAAGTTTTCGAGAAATAGTTACTTAAAAAGCAATATTTCATAAAGGTTTACTGAAAGATCAGTAGTAAGTGAATTTATCTTGAGAAATCTATGTCTATTAGCACTCGAATTAAAGCTAGTTTAATGGGCTATAAAGTAGTTTAGTAAGTTTTTCTTCGTAGGAATGGAAGTTTTTATGATATTTGCTAAAATAAATTGATTTATAGTTGTTCGGACATTATGTATGATCACAAGTCAAAATTAATGAGTCAGCCAAATATAGGTGGGGGGAGATAGCATCTGTTTCAAAACGTTCAAAAAAATTTAATTTAATTTTTCATTTGGAGCTCTATATCTTTAAAATTACTAACAACACTAGAAAAAAAAGTAGATACCTGTATGTCGAATCGTTTTTAAGATATAGATATTTCAAAATAAATTCACTAACTACTAATTTTTTTTGTTCTCTTTAACGAAGTATTGCTTTTTTTTATTTATTTTTTTTTTTTGAATTCTGAAGAGTATGTAATACTGTTATTTTACTCCATTAAAAAAGTCAGAACCTATTTTATTTTATTTAACTGAGTCAACTTACTAACTGTTACGATTGAACCATTATAAGGCAGATTTTTAATAAAAATTTGCATAAGGAAATTGTACATTATGAGAATATAGATCATAACACAAACGTATATTAAGGGAAAAGTATACTAAATCGCAATTACCTTGACATTCACTTGAGGCAAGAGACCGATGCGAAACCCCTCCAGCATCTATTTATTTTCTGAAAAATAAAAAAAAAACTATGTATTAGATAAATATATATGCTAAACATAAATGTTTAAATTTTTAATCTGATTTATTTTCCTTCATTCAATAAACTTAAACTTTTTTTTCTAGTAACTATTAAGAGGTACTCCTAAAATTAATCCGGGAAGAATGGTCTGACAAGTTGTCAAGGATAACACCGAGACATAAGAGGAACCATTTCTTAAATGTTAACAATTCAACCCACACTTCAGGCGTTTTTCAGTTCTTTAAAAACCAAACTGGTTCAATATGATGTAAATATGAGAAGTAATAATAAAATATATATATGAATAAAAGTAATCATAGAATAATAATAACTTAAATTATAACACATGTGTGCCACTATAGAAGTTTAAAGAATCCCATTTTAATAAATATATATTGTAAAAAGTAAATTAGATTGTAATATTGTAGAATTATGAAGAATGAAGCTCTTAAAAAATTAATATAATGAACAATAAATGTGGCAAAAACCATAAACTAAGTAATAAAGATAAAAGTAATCACATAGATAGAAGAATTATAAAAATTAAATGACTGTGCATTTATGAATAATAAAATAAAATAGAAAATCCATAGACATTACTATATTTAAAAAAACATAAAAAAGAAAATAATAAGGTTATGATGATAAGGAGTCTCGATATTAATTGTCTCCTCAAGATAATTAAGTACACGTCAACTAAGATTATTCTGTTAACAAAGCTTCCAATTGTGGTGTTATATTCTAAAACCAACCGAGTTTTAATTTAAATTTTTTAAATTTAATTATTAGTCTGGGTAATAAGTTATCTTAATATTAATTTCTTCTTAATAAAGTGTATGTAACATGAAAAATGTATTCTCTTGACTCTTACTCACGCAGAGCTTCTAAGGAATTTCTCGGTTAAATTCTTCATGGTGTAATAAAGTTCTGAGGCTTCTTTTAATACAGCATAATATTTAATATTTCCATTTTGTGTTACTCCGTTCAACAGAATACCCTCTGGTTCCTGCCATCGCAATGGAGTTGTCAGGAATCTTAACGAATTTAGGAATTTAATATGCCCCCTTCTAATAAATTCCGGGACCGTTGGGAGGTCTATCAGGGCGTGTAGATCTAGTGGTTCCTTCTTCTTTCACATCACTCATTATATTACAAAGTATTGAGTCTTAAAAGCGCTAAAAACGTAGGTTGACGCTGACGAGCTGTGAACAGTGGAGTCACGTAAAGTAGTGCTGGTTTCAGAATTCTTTTGTACACTTGGGGCAGTATGAGATGCGGGATCGTGAGGGGTATTTATTTCTCTAAGTAAAACTAATAACTAGTTCGGGAAAGATATTACTTCATCGAATAGAGATCGAATTTTTAAACCGATAATTAAAAAAAAAAAGAAGAAATTAAAAATTTTAAAACCTATATGGAAGATTTCATGTAATGTTCAAAAAGTCAAGTGATGAAAACTCTTTACGTGTTATATCATCAAAGCCACGTGTAGCATAGGATTGCATCAAACACCATAGGTCAATTCTAAGAAAGATGGAAAAATAAGGATAAGTAAAAAAAAAATAATAAGTTCAATAATTCAAAATGCAATAAAATTGAATTTCTGCATAATTCTACTATGTGTACCAACCGTCGCAAAGACAGTTCTTTTGATTTACTCTGGAAAACCAACATTTTAGAGAAATAATCGTTTTCGCAGTATCCCAAACACATAACTTATTTATTATTTTAATTTTATGGCAGACTAATTTTGTCGTTCTTCCAAGAAATTGCGATAACAAGATAAAATAAATAAGCTTAATCACTAATATATGCTATTCATGCAATCTGAGCCTGTTAACCAATAAACAGGAAGTATCCATGGCTAACCCAACAACACAAAAAATATAAAGAAATAAGTTTTTTATGTAAAATTTTATATTACCCGGAACATCTGAATAATCAGTTTGTTTTGTCGTTATCAGGTATCACTCTAAATTGTACATTTTCCCTTTAGACTGTTTATACCAGGTGGTGTTTTTTTTTTTTTTTTTTTTGTTATTTTCGAGATGAAAGATAAAAAGAACTAAACAAACGAAAGGCGGTCCTCTCACAATGAAGTGATTAGTGCCCTGAGGTTACTGAACAAGAGGCAGTGATTGAAGTCCATCTTTCACATCCTGTCTATCAGGTACTTCATTGTACTGCTTTTCGACGACCTTTTCGGGCTTATATAACTTATGTGTCGTAAGTTGATAAATAAAACAATATCACAGCTTTTGTAGGTAAAATATCAAGCAAGAAAATTTAACTTTTTGTTTTCATTATAGATTATCTAGATTGATTTATTATCATTAGAAAGATTATGAGAAAATAGTATTATTTTTTACATCAAAAATTTCAGTATCAAGGGAAAATATGTAGGTTGGCCAAAAATCATTATTAGGATTATATATTATACTAGCGACCGAAATGCTTCGCAAATGCTAAGTTGGAGATGAATATAGATTACATGAACACAATTTAAGTTTGATATCAATTGTTGTTATTTGTTAAAATTAAACTTTATTATCATGATTTAGCACTACAAAAAAAATTCAAAAATTTCTAATTTTTAATTTCTTATAAAAACTGTATTTAAAGGTTTCAGCAACGTTAGAAACGAATATGACGAATGAATAAAAACTTTATTTTCGTTTCTTTTAAAAAATGAAAATATATAAATAACTTCAACACGATTTCATCAATCTACATGAAACTAAGGAGTGGTTTAGGGCTCAATAAACCACAACAAAAACCATAAATTAGACCAAATTACAACCGCAGATATAAAATAAAAAGGTTTAAAAAGCGTTTAGTTAGTTGAAACTGAAGCTGTCAATTTAGCTTCCCAATGGATCTATTAACGTAGGATTTGGATCAAATTGAAGAGAGGTTATGAACAATGGACGAGAGGAAAAACCCTCCAAAATAAATCAAGTTGAAGGTTTCCTAATTTTTAATTTCTTTGAAAATAGTAGGATTTCAGACGAAGATAAAAAGAAAATAATAAAATTAAAAATCGTACTATTCCCTGATAATTTTTTTTTAATATGTAGTAATTGTTTAAGGTGATTAAGGATACTATTTGAAGTAATACAACGATTAAAACATATTTTCAAATGTTTGTTATCATAAATAACGTAGAAAAAATCATTTTTTCATTCCAAAACTAAATTTCTTTTAAATAAAATAAAGGGTTATAATTTATCTATCAATTTAAATTATTCCAAGAAAAAATTCAACCCTTGTTTACTTCTAAAAATATTTACCACAATAGACGCTTCGAACAATAACAACTCATCTCTTTACATTTCATCGCCTTACATTTAAATGCCTCTCTCATGATTAACTTTATTTGTTAATTCGTTTACTTTGAAACATTTCTAATAAATTAAGTTCAGGCTCAACTTTCTTATAAGAAGTATATATTAAAGGTATTGAAAAAAAAATATGATAAGGTTATATCAGTCAAACATTATATAGATGCATATGAGGATATCACATTAGGAATTTTTTAAGATGAACTAAATAATAATTAAATTATAGATCAGAAAAATATTTTCTGCAGGATGATGAAAAGTTTGAAGATAAGCTAGTACAACTCTGAAATGTCTACTGTAATAAAGATAAAGAAGTGAAAAAGGGTTGATTTTATATGCTTTATCGATAATGGGAGCTGACAGGTTTGGCATATAGGTTGGTCCTCTTTTGTGATTAAGTGGAGGTGTGTTAATTTGAAATAGCCTATTCTTACTCTTGCAACAACCACTTCTTCTCTTCTGTTTCCCCTTATGGCACTTGTCCACTTTTGTGTTTTGTTTTTTTAACATTTCTTAGTTTATTGGTGAGTGGTACGTCAGCCCACACTGAATCCCAACTTTTTCGGATTTTGTTCCTTAAAAATGCCTTTATGTCTTTCAGCTCTAAAATTTGGAGTGGTGGAATGTTCGTTGTAGCAGCCTCTTTAGCCGCTTTTTTCGCTGCCTCATTTCCAGTTATTCCTGAGTGCCCTGGAGTCCAGAGAAAGGAGATACTTTTTTAAAGATGTTTTAGCATGTATATATAGTTTTGAATTTTGTCTATCGTAGGCCCGCTTTGACTGATTATAAGTTCTATATTCTATAGCTAAATACGGCAAGAAAGCCGTATTCAGTATACGTTGGTCAAATAAATTTATTTGCAAATTATCTTATCTGAGAGTCTTACCCCTGAGTAGCCTATTAACGATAAATTATAAATTGCTTATGAATTTATAAAGAATTGTAAAAGGGACAGATTTAATCAAAAACCATATGTGGCATAATCCTCGTTTTAGCAAGAGTTATAATGTAGCTAAATATAAGAAAAAGATTTCAAAAGTATGGTAAGGCAAGTAGTTCAACTGGAATACGGCGGTGTTTTTTTTCTTTTTTCGTAGTTAGTTTTTGTTTAATAGCGTAAAACATCACGAGTCGCCGACGTAATTAATCTTATTTATTCCTGCTTATATTTAATTTTATTATTTATATATACTTTTCGTAGTTATTACCTTCTAAATTTATAAATATGTAGTCTTAAGGAGTCCTTAACTTATATATAGTACTACCTCGCTTCTTGATGACAATACAGTACATTCACCACAGTATAACGCTGGTAACATACCTTACTCAGCGCCAATTTTCGAATGTATAGTCATGTTATGATTAAAGTTGGTCCGCGATCGACGAAAATACGATCGTAATCTGAAATTTTCAGCTGAAATACTGATAATCCTGGAATCTTGTAAGATTCATTTTTTTAAAAGAAACGTTTTACTATGATAATGAGATCCAATCTGCAGTAGACGATAATGGAATCGCATGAGTTATGAATGCATTAGGCCGACTCGAAAGATATGAATGGAGCAGAAGAGAATTGCAGGCTGCATAATGAAGACCATATCGATAGCTATCTCTGCTTCGTATGCAAATATAGATAGCAATTTATTTAATCTAAGAGCATAGCTTATGAGTATAACCACCTGTCGATGCCTCCACCAACTCCACAATCCCGACCATTATATCTCGCCTGGAGATGATTGCGGACGATGACCGCACTAATTAACCTGCTCTTGCTATTTAAATACCCGAACAGTGATAAAGTGAATTGAAAGTTCCAATGGAAAAACAATTAGGTTCCATTTTTGCAGTAATGGAATTTTAGCAGCAGCTGCTGGCCGTAGACATGAAACGATAAAGCAACAAAGACAGAGTACGAAAAATAATTAGATTCCACTTAAAATATAGTTTAAAAATAGGTTGTTCAGGGGAAGACCGTTGAAAACATTTCATTATTTTTTATGGCCTTTCATGAAAATTATCACATACTATTCCTGGAAATTTAAATATAATTTTACCAAAAATCGTAATAAATGGAATATCCTCGACACTTTCTATGAATGTATGTATACAAACATTTTTGTTTTGTGTAAAACAGAAAATTCACCATAAAACGCAAAATTAATTTTAAAGTAGTAGTGAAAGGTACTATCACAAAACCATGGATCTTTAAATTTCTGGGAAGCAAGTTGCCAATTGACGCTTGTCAATCGAAGCACCATTAGAACAGAAAAAACACAAATACCAGATGTATAAACACCAAATATAGCGCATCTCATTTCAAGAGTCCAAAAAGAGACAAAAATCACATCAAAACAAAAAAATTATTTATGAACTTGATTCGATTTTAAGGAAATGATAAAAATTCCGAAGGTATCTCTCACCAAGAGGAAATTCTAAGCAATAATTGATGATTTTAACTTTTTTTTTAAAAATTAATGAAAATATATTAAAAAATTGAAAAATTGTTTTTATTTTCTCCTTTTCTTTAATACATTCTATCACTTGACTAATATAATATATAAAAATTTTTTTGTTTGAAAGTAGGTACTTAAATTAAAAAACATATTTATTCTGTCCTTTCCTCTCATTATCTTTATTCTTCTCCAACGTTTTAAAATTAATTAATCCAAGTTTTAAAATTAATTAATCCAAGCCCCAAAATTAACCTCTACTACAGGCTATTATGCCCACGTCATGGGAGCAATAATAACCATTTATATTCCAATTTCATTCACTTTAACAAAATAACTGTTAGCCTATTTGTTATTTGTAGTTTTTTTAACGTGTGAACGTAGGTTTTGTCAATGAAACTGTAATAACAAATAAGCTTATTGTTAAATAATTAAATAGGATAAAATAAGAGTATGAATGTTCATGAACCGATACTTGAAATCGGTGTGGCCACATCAATTTCAAGAGTCTCTTTGATAATTTCCTGTGTGCAGACATGTTGAGGAATAACAGCAAGAGGAAAAGATAAAAAAAAAAATTGTTTTAAAATAAAATCAGCTTTTTGTTTGAGCATAGGATATGAAAATACTGAATTTGTCAATTGATGCATAGTTACATTTAATGGTAACTTCATTCATACACTTGTGACTTCATTCATTTTCAATGAATATCACGCTTATTCTTTTAGATATTTAAAAAAAAAAATGAAAATGTAACTTTTTTGGTACCTATTTTTTGAACTTTTGTAATACCAATAAAAAATACTAACTATAACGACTTCCAAAACTAAAAGGGTAAAACTAAAGGATAGCGTTGGCCCTACTTCTAGCCTTGAGAGCGGGTTGGGTTAGCGACCTCTTACATCTACAAGTAGTGGGTCTCTCTGGGAACTTGTGTACGATTCTTAGAACTAGGACGCTACAACGTTTAACTTGGGCAGGTATTATTTTACATTTTTTTAAATCATAATCAAGCAATAGGCACATTTCATTAAAAAAAAAAACTCTTTCCGTAAAGAGTAAGTAAAAAGACGCAGAAAATGATTACAGAATAGTTTATTATTTCAAAATAATAAGTCCAAACAAACTATAAAATATGTGTATATATAGTTGACCATAAAAATTTAAATATAAGAAGATGGTCAGGGTTGCGGTCAAAAAAAGAACAAATAGTTCATAACTGTTTTAATGTCCGACGTTTCGCCCCACTTTGAAGGGCTTCATCAGGGCTAAACAGATACAAAAAACTGAGAATATTACTACAATGAGGTAATTTAAGCTAGGATAAATATTATGTAAAAATAAACTGATAAGACTTTTTACATAATATTTATCCAAGCTTTAATTAACTTTTTTTTTTTTTTTTTTTCGGCCAAGACTCCCATTGGGGTCCTATACTGCCTAACCATGGTTGGGGGTCAAAGTTCTTCATTTTGTGGGACCGCCACGCAATGAAAAAAGTCAACGTCCCAGGCCGGATTCGAACCGGCACCGCCAATAGGCATCATATTGGTAAGACTGTGTCTTAACCACTGAGCTATAGGTTAAATTACCTTATTGTAGTAATATTCTCAGTTTTTTTTATCTTTTTAGCCCTGATGAAGCCCTGCAAAGTGGGGCGAAACGTCGGACATTAAAATAGTTATAAACTATTTGTTCTTTTTTTGACAGCAACCCTGACTATCTTCTTATATTTGATCTATAAAATAATATTATGGAATCATTGTACTAAGAGTAAAAAAAAAAATTAAAAATTATTAATGTTGAATTTTTTTATAAGGTATTTTGAGCAATATTCCCAAAACATTTTATATTAGTGTAATTGTATATAACTGTATATTTCCGAAAAGCATTCCGAGATCATTATACAACAAATATTTGGTATAATGATTCCAAATCATTTTTGATTTGTACAAGTGTATAACTTATATAATCGCATAACTGTATATTTCCGTAAACTGTTTAAGATTTACCGAGCAAAGAGTAAAAAAAAATTTGTATAACTGTAAATCTGCTAGTTAGTTTGAAATCATTGTAAAAAAAATCCAAAAATATTTGATATAATGATTCAGAATATACTTAGTATTTGTACAAACATTTTTCTGATAATTATTTCGGAATTTTTACCCAAAAAGTGAATTAAAAAAATCTCATATAATGATTCCCCAAAAATTTATATTTATGTAATGGTATAATAATATTACTCAATATTTCCGAAAAAAATTTCAGAATCATTATACAATCAGTAAAAAATAAATTGAATAAAATATTTGATATAATGATTGAGAAAATATATCTATGCAATTGTATAACTATATATTTCTAAATGCATTTCCCAATTATTAAACCAATAAATAAATAATTATTTGGTATAATGATTTCAAAACACAATACATTTCCCTCTAAAATGGAAGAAACTTCTAATCAGCCAAAAGTTTGAAACTAAATGGAGGAATAACTTTGTCTAGTTCCTAAGATCATCCTGGAGCGACATGATCATTAAGCTATTTTTCACATAAAAACATGAAAGAACCCAAATTACACCAACTTTCTCCCATTCAAAAATCTCAACCAACTTCATAAATCATGAAATAGCTTTAAAAATTCTGTAAGAAATAAAACTCATTCGACCATAAACGCCCTTTTTCGAGCTACCGCTTCAATTCATTAAAAAGTTGTTGGACAAAACGATTTACATTTCAATCTAATGTTTGCTGTCAAATCTCAAAAAAGAACCTCGGAAAAGTGAAGGTAATTCATGTACTTCCTTAGGAAAGTCTGTGATTACAAAAAGGCAGTAAGAAAGAAAACTAGACGGAGCGGGCGGTCCCCATTCAATACTTCTGGTTTCCATAATAATAGTCCGCTTCAATGGACATCGGCTCATATCTTCCGCTTGTTCCGACTTGTCTTTTTGTCCAGTTGCTTTCTCTCAGCATTTAGTTACCGATCGAAAAATTTTCAGTATAACTTTCCGAATTCCGAAACTATTTACTAGAATTTTCACGTTGTCTAAAGTTTTATAAAATATATTATATACTGGTATTTGGTAGGGGAACAAGACTGGCAAGTGGGCCTAGTGGTCCTTTTTGCCAACCCCTGACCTGAGGTGCTGCCGCGTACTAACCAAGGTGGGAGTACCGGTTCGGGATCGCCGAAAAATAAATATTATCAGCCTCAGGTGGGAATCGAACCCAAAACGTTCCGAACCAATCCGCACGGCCGTCGCGTCCCTAAATTTTTTTTTTCGGCCAAGGAGTCCTATATTACATAGCCATGGTTGGGGGTTCAAGTTCTTCATTTTGTGAGACCACCACTTAATGAAAAAGTCAACGTTTCCAGGCCGGATTCGAACCGGCACTGCCAATAGACCTTAAATTGGTAAGACAGTGTCTTAACCACTGAGCTACGGGTATAAAAGTTTAATTTTTATTATATCATACCTACTTTTAACCAAGATCCTGTCCACCAATACTATTAAATTATATACATTTTATTTACTTTTTTTATTTTTCTAACCTTCCACATGAGGGCGGCAAGGCTTGGTTCACAATTCCTAAAGCTAAATGTAAATACAGTAAATATTTATAAATGTGCGTCATATGTAATAATTTTATTTTTACTTAAAGTTGATTTTATTTTTAATTTCATCAATATTAATCATTATATCGGTTTAATATTTATTTATCGCTGCTTTGCTTGAGTAGTCGCACATCTGACAATTTTTTGTTTTGTGTTTGACATATTTTAGATATTGTACGATAGACCGTCGTTGCTTTATGGCAGCTTTAATATTTTTAGGATAGTCTGCAGGACACTGGTAGAGAAAACATCACAGGCTACCTTAATATCTTTGGAAAACGTTTAATTTCAAAATAAATCAAAGCTCTTTCCTCTGGATGATGTGACTATTAAGGTGACAGCCGCTACTCTGCGATATGTATATATCATACTTGCAGTCTATTTGATTAAATGTTATCCTTTTTTTGTTACTATTATTTTTATCTTCTTTCTTTGTTTAGTATGATTAATAAAGTTTATGTAGCATGAATAAATACTTATTGTCCTTGATTACAACAGTTTGTATTATTATTAATCAATAAAAAATATTTTTTAATTAAAAATTATTCAATATATACAAAATATTTAATCAACGATTTAATTTTTCTTCAATTGAAGAGACTTAATTTACTTTCAAGGCACACCATCCTCTCATAAATGAAGACCTGTCTAACACTGAAGATTACCACTTTAACTTTATTTTAAACTAAAACAGGCGAATGAGCAGTCACTATCACCTCGACCTATGTTTCTTGATTTTTGATCAGTAAAATCATGAATTATTTCTTATTATAAGTATATTTTAACAGTACATCACTTTCTATCAGCATTTTTGATCTATCTATGCAATCAAAATTGAAACAATCATAACTCTTTAGTTCAATCTTGAATAGTTTTAATTAACATGTGAATTAATACAATGGTGCATACAGTGTATGAATATGAGGTGCATTACATGCACCTCTCTACACCTCAACTTGGACTTTATTAATACAAACAGTTTTAATCCTTCTCTACCTAATAAACTGAAAAACGACCTTCAACTTAAACATGCAAAGTTAGTCTAGTAATCCACCAAGACCATAAACTTATATTTAAACACAAAAGAAGAACTAAATTAATTTAAAAACAAACTGAGGTTCCATATTATCATCTTACCTTCTACTTCTCATAAATGTTTAATTTTTTTTTAAAAATGTTTATTCCTTTTAGAATATATTTCAGATAACGCAAAGTTTTTCAAAAAATACATTTTCTAATTCGGAGTATTTCCATACCTTGCTGAGCTATGGATTATTTCTGGACTGTTTTTGTAATTATTTTTTTTTTAATGTTTTTTATAGCACATCATGATTTAATTTTAAACTATTTTTTTTTAATTCAAATTTTGCAAAGCTGTTGAAAACTATCATAATAGACAAATTGAAGAAAACCATAGTAGTAGAGTGAAGAAATGTTGTGAGAAACAGAAATGCGCCTCAAACACTCATGTATCCTGAAATATGTTTGCATAAACAAGACATCGAGAAAATTCCTGTTCTGCTTGTAAGCCACAAACATTAACAATTCAAGATATATATGATATCACTAATTTATAATAGAAATATATCATTGCATGTACATAAATAAGAGTTAATTATTAAAGGAGGGATGGGAGAAAGATCTAAAGAAGCCGGGAGCAGGTCAGATACCCCGAACACACGCTAAGATCTAATTAGACGATAACCAAGAGACTCCATTGTCCGCCTATTATGTTCCCCAGGGTACTATGTATCGACCCCTATTTTACACATATTATAACTATATAATGGCATATAAAGCTCCATTACTAACATAAAGCAACATCAAAGCTTCCACAGATTGTTTCCGTACGATTTTCATGACATTGTGTAATTTTCCAGATTAAATTGAAAATTAAGTCGGCATTTCTAAGAAATATTATCTGGCTTCTCGCAAAGTTTTAGTTTATTTTTTAATCATTATTTTAATAGAATTTAATTTTTTTTCACTCTAGATCAAAATATAAGCAACGCATAATCCGAAGGTGAACCCTATAATAAATTTTTCAGTGTCATTTTATCCGAAAAACTAATTAAGACAAATCTTAATGATAATTTTATAACAGGCAGAAACTACATGCGTAGTATTATAAACATATGAAATTGTGAAAAAAGAACATAAAAGCTTATTTCAGAGTAACCGTTTTTATTCAGTGCACTCACAATCGAACACTCCCATAGTGTAAACTGTATGATAACTGCTGTCACGATATCAATTTATTGTTGTGGCAGTGCTGTAACATACGGATAATTAACAGTGCATGAAAGTAGTAGTTCAGTAGACAACGCTACCTTAACACGATTAGTGCAGCTATTTCCACGTTAACTCCACACTGTATACTTAGCAGTGAGCATCCCACCCACTTCATTCGTATTATCAACTGGAATGCCGATTTCGAGGAGGAGACATTGTTTTCTTGTGTTGTTGACTGTTGATTATTTCCCATTTTTTAATCGTATCAACGGTAGTTATTAAGCTTAACAGTAATGGTGATTTTTTCAACTGACTGTCAACACTGTTGTATAATGTCATAGTGAATGATCGCTACCATGGTGCTCCACAGTCTCATTTTCGTTACACTTACCTCGATACATCACTGTCATCATGTAAACTAGCCTTAAAGCAATATAGCATTTATAGAGTTTATGTTACATCCATACAAATATAATATTTCTAGATTTTATAACACAATCATACCCATATTACCCAATTAATTTAATCTGCCAGCAAAAATGTATTTTTGAATGAAATTCTAATTTTTATAAAATAACTAAAAGAAAAATAATTTGTAATATAGTGTTAGATTAAAAATATTGTATTAAGTATGCTCTAAATTCCCAGTAAATCCATTATAAACAAGGGTGCCTCGGGCACTTTAGAATATAAGTACTCTCCTGATTATATATGAGGCCCTCTAAATTATATTCTAAACAACACCGGGTTACTAACAGAATTAAACAATATATGAATAAAATAATTATTTATTTTATTCATAACCTTAACACTTTCTTGATAATAGTTAATATTGTTTAAATAAGTAAAATTTTAGTCTCAAAACATTTTTTATTCCTTTATAAGTCCGACGTTTCGGCCAATTCGGCCATCCTAAGGGACAATCTATCACAAACAGCTTTTATTACACATATAATATACATATTTAACAATTCCAAACAAATAACAATATTACTAATAAATGTAAAGGAATATAAAATGTTTTGAGACTAACATAGATAAAATTTTATTTATTTAATATTAGACAGGTGTCCAACTTAAAAAAAGAAATAAAAGCATTTACTAGAAATACTTTTCTATTTTATTCAGAAAAACCATGAACTACTTCTTTACAATCTATTTGTTTTTTTCAAGTAACTAAGAATAAAATAATCAATATTAGATGCCAAAACATGACAAAATTGCCTATAAAGATAAAAATCAAGTCATATATATATAAAAATTGGTGTTGTTCGCACATCATACAAAGTCCACTTACCACTCTCCATACGTCCCCAAATTTTGTGTAGATTGGTGGGCTCGTTTTTAAATGATCACTGTTTATGCATTTAAAAAAAAAGTTATTTTCCTGTTATTATAAAGTCGATGTCTCGAGGTGGGAATAAAGAATATAAAGTTTATTAAACGATAACGAAGCATTAATGCAATCGGAAAAGATCGGGTTGTTTCGGTTTTTCCCATTAGAAACGAATAATTCTATTTTTCTTTTATTTATGGATAAAATTCTGTAGATATTTTGTATTTATATATTGGTTATTATCAATAACAATGAGAACTGTTTATTTTTTTTTTCAAACAAAATTAAATGTACTTAAAAGGATGATTCTTTAAAAATAACTATTTCAATGAGGAAAAGACTCAACTGAAATTAAAGACCATATCATTCTACATTGGCTTGGCGAGTTCAATCAAAATCGTTTTCGAAAAAATGGGAAAAATGTAAAAAATCTATTCTATTAAATGGTACTTCTGGTAAATTGATTTAAATGAAACATTGTTGTCACAAGAAAGTCATATGCTTCCCTTAAATAGGTAATTTCAGTTTCGTAAGACTTTTCGTTCTTGAACTAGCTTCTTCTAAAAGCATTTTGCTTTACCAGATTATTTGTACTAAGGAAACCTCAAAAGGGCAATACTTTTCCTCAGTACACATCTATATGTGGAATATATTGTAAGGAAAATTATTAAAATAAAGTAAGTGAAAACATAAAAATAATACAATGATTATTTCACAATTTAAAAAATTCAGACAAACTGATAATATTTTCTGAATAAGATTATTTACTCTTTTACGGAGGAAGTTACAAGTAGGAATTTACCTTGGACAAGAACAGTTATAACGCCACTTGGAATGACCATCAAATGTGGGCAACAGGTTATGGTAAGGCAGGAATTCAATTAATTCATAACTGGATACAGTTTTCTTATTCCATTTACTATAATTATCGAATCAAAAAAACATGTCCACTTACATACCTTTGGAATGTGATAACTGATGTTTTACTACGAATTAGAAAATCTACAAAAATAATAATTCATTCTTAACTTTATCTTTTACTCATATTAAATAAAGCATTTATTGTTTCATAATTAGCCTGTTAATTTGTCATAACATGTTAATGTGTCATAATTAGTGGGACGTATAAATACGTCAAACGTAAATAATATCGGGTACACGTAGGACAAACGAATATGTCCTTGAAATATTAGTTGCGCCCTGGAATGGACGGGACGTATATTTAAGGTTTAATTCATATATACTGCTCCAATGAAAATATTATATACAAGAAAGATAAAGGCCATTTGGATCGATTACAGTTTTTGATAGAGTGTAAGAGAAATTGGTAGATTACAACACAATGAAAACCCACCCAAAGCATCAACAAGCAGCTCTACATCTAAACCATTACACATAGTTGAAAGTTATTTTCCAGAACAAATGAAAAGCGATAGAGAAAAAGCTATATAAAAAAAATGCCGAGTTTGCTACAAAAAAGGTGTTAGGAATGAATCTACATACTGGGCCCAGTTTCATAATGAAAGCTAATACTATTGGTTCATAGTACAAGCATAGAAATACCGTGGTAATTTCACTAATTTTATTTTTTCATAATAGGGAGGACTATTAGGGATATTACAAATGTTTAAAAGTACTGAAGTACAAGTTACTATTGTACAAGTCAGTGCAATTGCATTACGTTAAATCGATAAGACTAATAGTATTAGTTTGTACTTTATTATGAAACAGGACTCTGGTGTTCGGATAGTAAGCACTATGTATCAACAATTGTTTTTAAAATATATCACACGGTGGTTGAGTTCAGAATTTTCACATATATATATCGACTGACAAGTGTGATGAAGATGGGCAAGTGCACAATTACAAACATATACTTTATGAATGTAAAGTATATGACCGAGAAAGAGTTCATACTTTATACTAAATTTAAGACAAACTAAAATTCATAAAACAAATTGACTTTGACCAGCTGACTAAGTATAAAAGGGCAATCTAAAACTTCTAGTTTGTGTTTGTTATATATTTTTTTATCTTTATTTTTTTTTCCTTCTTCTTTTTATTATTAATTAATTAAGTGTTTTATTTTTGTTTTAACTTTTTTTAAAAATGTTATATACAATGTAACAAATTATATATACTCAAATATTTTGTTTTGTAAACATATAATACATGTAGTATGCCTCTGATGGCATGGAACAGGTATAAAGGAA
>NW_027109386.1:452021-467971 GCF_000696795.3 Halyomorpha halys
TATATTTGTATTGTATATCTTAATAAAAATATGTATTTTTGTAATCTTTACAATTTTTGTAAAATTTTTAATTGTTTGTAATTTTCTTTGTGCTTTATATATAAATAAATGAAAAAAATAAATATATCATAGTCTTTTCATTTATTCTAAGCATAAATAAAAAAAAACAACATTAAATTACGCCCTTCGGAAGTGACGTACTGGGCCCCCTGTTATAAGCTGTATATTTAAAAGGGGAATTCCCCGGTTAACAGGTTAATCCTTATCGGTCATGGGTCACCTTTCACGGGACACATTACTTTGTCGCTGCGGTCGTAGGTCATGTGGGAGGGGACAAGACGAATTATGTCGAAACTCGCTCTGTGTGAAATACGGTGTATTGTAGTACACAATACTTGTACTATAAACGATCACGCCAGAGCTAGTGCCACATTACTGCCGCGAAATTAAACTAACCATCAAGGTACTATGATAATGACTAACACTTTTGCCGCAATCACAGAAACTTAACGATAGTTCACTGTCAAGAGGTATATATGTGATAGTTACTGGGACAGTTGCTTCATTGCCTTTACTTGCACTTTCAACTATCACGGCAGAGCTAGTGCGACAGTACAATCAAATAGTTACAGATATAACTACTATACAAGTGCGGAGACTGATGATTGATATCTCCAGTTACATATCACTCCATTTTCTAAATAAATAATTATGAGGAGAAGATGGTTGGGAGTGCGGCCAGGGATCAATTTTTTTAACTTATTTGTGTTATTCTCTGACCGCACCTCAACTATATTCCCCTCATACATATTATTCACGGTCAACCCTCTTCTCATCGTTATAAATAAATAGTTTTAAATAAACAAGTTCTAATAAAAATGTTATTTTTGTGATATTGAAATCTTTTTGAATATTTACCACAATCCTAATACCTCTCCCGTATTATATAGTAGCGATAGTTAAAATCTCTTGTTCATAAAATTGCCATTTATACTTCATATTTTTTCACCCTTTCATTTGTTTCCTTCACTATCTCATGGAAACGTGGTCAGCTTGAAATTGAAATTCCCATCTAAAGATAAGTAGAATAAAAAACAAATTCTTACAACTTTCACTTTTGAAGACAACCACTAACGAAATGAATGCAGACAAGCAATGATGATATATTAATAATACAAGAAGGGTAGCTCCAGTCAGTGAGGCACAATCAGTCATCGGCCCAGTCAACAACTTTCTCTTGGTCTTCTATTCCTCGAAGACCGCTACAACTTGTCATCAAGTCGTCTCAGGGTCTTCTCTAATCGTGACAGTGCTCTCGGGTGCATTACTCAACTTCGTCTAACGTACATGATCTAATGTATATGAAAGTGACACGGTGGATAATAAATAAAATTAATATATATGAAAATTACTTCCTTCTATATTGGAAACAAATCGACTCCTTGAAATTTCAATTTTAAAATTTCATTTAAATTTTAACTCGATCATCCGCGCACCGCACCATAATTTTTTGCTTATGATGAAAACTGAGAATCGTTCTCAACAATGGAGAGCTGAATCAGTTAACACTGTTCGTTGCAGGCATAGTTCTTAGTTGATGAAGGAAAGAAATAACCAAAAGTTATATAATTTAGAAATATTTATAAAATGTTCAGACAATTTTATAATTGCCTTAAGTCAATAATTTTGGAATAGAAATACAATGTATATTTCTATGTAAAATACACATATAAATAAATTTGTACTTATTTATTTATTTATATATGTATTTCACATAAATACATGTACTGTATTTTTATTCTAAAATTATAGACCTCAAGACAGTGATAATTTTAATATATTTTTATTTTATCGAAATTCTAATAACTGTTTTATGGTGTTTTTTTTTTTATAAATAATGCGAAAAGTGACGATAGATGTTGCGACAGTAAGAAATTGTAATCTCTATTGAATAATTTGTTCGTACATTGCTTTTATAAAAATCTCATTAAGTTAACGGGTTTATGATTTAGGAATTGATAATACCTTCTTTTCTTCTTCGAAGTTTAATGTTGCTTGGAATAAGTCGGATGAGCATTTCTACTGTATCTCAGAAGATATTTTTTTTTCAATCGATTTAAGGGATTCTAATAAATTTAAGCAATATCCGTTGATACAATGATAGTAAGAAGTGAAAGCCTCCAACTCCTGCACTACCCCTCAGCAGTATTACCAAATAGCTTCAGATCTCGCTACTGACGAGAGAGTTGCTATTACGGTCCAACAAAAAGGCTTTTACTAGATAGTGCTAATACAATACGGCTTTAGGCAGTGCCTCCGCTACCTCCGATAGGCTTAAAAGAGAAAACGCTTCTTCCCTACGCGTATTTATTTTTTACCAAAAGTGAACTGAAATTCTAGAGAAAAGAACGATATTTGCATATATATATATATATATATATATTATTGAATATATAAGAAGTGGATGGAGATCATATATTCAAAACATTTCCACCTGTTTTTAGACTGGAACCTCAATTTTTAACTACCTCAATCTGAAGTTTAGATGTGAGTATTTAAAAAATAATTTTAAGCAAAATTATTATTTCCTTAAAATATCACATTCATTCGTTCACTAATCTCTTCAAAAATAATTAAAAATCTTTAACATGAATAATTAATTTGGTTAATGAGGTGTTTTTAGTTTACAGTAGATTAATACCAGGAGAAGATGGTTGTGGGCGCAATGCATAAAGATACACAAATAAGTAAAACTAATTTTTTTGTTCAGAGGTTTCGACCTGAATTTCAGGCCTTCATCAGGGCTGAAAAAAAACGAGGTGACAACTTTTAACTCAGAGAAAAAAATAAAATAATAACAAACACACTTAGAAATACACATAAAAATAAATAAAGTTTAAATATAAATATTATATTTTAACAACCATCAACTTAATTTATTTGTATGTGTATTTCAAAGTGTGTTTGTCATTATTTTATTTTTAACTATATTTATTATATTTTAACTATATTTATTATTAACTATTTGAACTAAAATAATTTTAATTGTTATTTTAGTTCAAATAGTTAATTTTTTTTTTAATAATGTCTAATGTCAAGCATTAGACACCCATTAATGAAAAAAGTATAAAGCAACATATGTTTGAAATGGAACATGACATACAATTTTATCATGATGCGTTTATATTACAATTGTTATGTATGTTTTTATTTTATTTTTTAAACAGTTTTTTTACAACATACTGAATTTAAAAAATAATAAATAAATCTAATATAAGACGGCATATAAATTAAAATGTTAACATCTGAGTTTAGTAAAAGAATTTATGGTAAATCATGTAAAATAAACACAAAAAAAAGTGTATTGTATTATCATAGATCCGATGCGATTTACTCCTACTAATGGTAGTATATAGATTTTTTTTTAATTCCTATATTTTTACCTTCAAAAATTTTCCAAATGTCTTCGATTTCTTCTCTATTTTGATATATGGTATTTCCGTAACTCAAAGGTTTCAAACAAAACGTCCTATCGCAATGAAAAAATGAATCCATCAATTAAAAGTTGAAATCTAGATTGACTAGAAAAAAAGTTTTTTATATTCAATTTTGGAAGTAACTGTGTTTCTCCTTCCGCCTTTCTAAAATAAATAAATATGTTAGAATTAGGAAATTTTCTTCCCCTATTTTCTTCCCTATATTGTAATTCCTTCCCATCTTCTGAGAGTGACGGAGGAGGCTTAGAAGATCGGCGCAACCTTCGTGTTGTATCAAAAGAACAAATATAATTTTCAAAACAAACAAATATAGAAAGCATTAATTAAATCTATTTAATATAATAATAATAATAATTAATAAAAATAAAGCATTACATACTCGGCTAGATAATACGATATAATATTGTAAAGGAAAAATAGCTTTTTACTGTTTGTTATGTACATTATCTATAAGTAAAATTATTAACTATCAATTTTATGTTAATTAATAGTATTTTAATTTTATGAACAGTAATTTTTCTAATGGCTTCATCATAAAATGATCTTATATCATGGTTGATTTGTAAATGATGACCCTCCCCTGCCGCAAAAAATAATTATTATGCTCAACACGTACAGGCGATATACACGCAAGCTATCTAGAACACTCAAGGCTAGAATAGCGAAATACTGTGTTTCTAACGGAAAATAAGTATCTGTAAAATATATCTTACAGTATTAATTTTTAAAAGGCTTACAGGTATAACATTTACTGACACAAATGTGGCCTACGGACGTTTAAATGAATTCGATTAATTATAGGAAAGGAGGTTAGAGTAAGACATTTACTTACTCCAAAGTGAACTAGTGCCGTTTAAATGTATTCAATAAATAAAAAAAGGTTAAAATAATTTATAAGTTAAAAAACTATTATAAAATCAAAACCTCATCCTTTAATATAATCGATTCTAATTTTTTTTTTTTTTTAATGGGATTCATTTTTATTATTTAATAATGATTAAAAAGACTAGAAAAAACCTTTCGATGTGGTCAAAGCCTTTTTTTAAATAAAATTATATAATAATAAAAATTTATTACAGTTTTATCCTATCTACATATTTCATATCGTTTTGGCTAAATTTAGAAGCCATCACTATAACCCTAAAGCGAGATAATCCAATATGTTATAAGCTTCAAAATATTTTTTTTTTGCAAATGATCAATTTATGTCATGTAATTTTTATATCATGTAGATATAAAAACATCAAGAAATAATGACATTAGTAAAAAAAATGCTGAAAATAAGGAGAACTTTAATTATTACTTAAACTTGTATTTTGGAGGATAAATTTTAATATTGGGAAGATGAAAATGGCAAATTTAAAAGATTGTTATAGTTTATATTATTATATAATTTTGTGTTAAAAAATCTGGGCTAAAAGGATTTTTCATCAGTTTTTATGATTAGAGAGAAATGCTTTATTTAGCCATGCTGCCCAAATACAATGTGTTGCTACAATACACAGAATACCAATCAATCTATAATCGGACATAATTACAATACATATAATTACATGATATAATTTTTTTTTTCCTACCTTTTATTTTTACAATCAATACTCGTCTATACAGTAAATATAAATATTTTAATTTTTTTTCTATTTAACAATTTTATTCCATTTGACAATTTTACTTCATCTAATTGATAAATTTATTCCCCCCAATTCACTTTCTCAGATCCTCTCCAGGGATCCGCTACCCACGTTCGATCCGTTAAAGAAATTAAACGAATTTATCATTAGATAGCAATGTAAAATCAAACCAAAAACATAATAGTCACAGTAGTAGATCAGTTTATAGAAAAACTAATAAATAAATAAATTTATAAAAATATGATATATAGATTTTAAAAAAGAAAAAAAAAAGTTAGTTAAAAGAAATACTTAAATGGATAAATAAGTTAAAAGAAATGATTTAATGAATAAATAAGTTAAGGGAATAAATAAAAGACATGAATTGATCTCACTAACCAATATGTGGATAACAATATTTGCATAAAGAAAACCACCGATTGTCCTTATTCAATTTTTCTTACACATTTATATCGCAAAAGATATTTGGTATGATAAAACAAAAATCTGAGGATTCGAGGTCAACGCTAATAGAAGTTTCCTAAAAAAAAACCTCACGAATTTTACGGGTGGCTTCGTTGGCGGAACATCACAGTTACCAAATTGTCCTTCGAAGAACGAAATGTCTTACTTCACCTCGAAATAAAGGCGGGATTGAACGATTGAAAGAGCATTAAAGTGTTACAAACCTTTCCTTAAAAGTAATTTACACATTAACAGTTTACTGCAAGGGTATAAAAAGTACCCTCAATTAGTAACAAGGGTCTGAAAAGCTACCTTTTAAATTTTATTAAATCGCTCTAAACCGCATTATATTGATTACTATTACATATATACTTATATATATACTTGCAGTAATCATTACCTTTTAATAAAGTGCAACAATAATCAGATTATTTATTAATAGCGTTCATTCAGATTTTGTTGAATCACTAGAAAAAAAAAAGCATATATCGAATATAGCAAGTATCGAAAAATATTGTTACAATTGTGTTGTTGCAAGATCTTTTATAAAAGTTTAAAAAGTAAAGAAAACAAAAAATGCCGACTGATTATAACGGATTGTAAAGACCTCTCAGTTTTCTTTCTTTTCGTATTCAAATTTAGTATCACTATTTTTTTTTTCAAAAAAGGACAGTGACCATCTATATACCTCAACAAAATACATTTTTCTTTTTTCTATTGTTAACCCCGAATATATAATAAAAATAAAATACAATTTTCATACTTAAAACCATTAAATCAGTGAAAGAAAATTAAATTTAACAAATATAACTATTCTCTCATCTCTCATGTTTAATTTTTTTAAGTCCAATAGTAAACAATTGCTATAAATTTATGTTAATGGGTAAAGATTGAAAGGACATGAGATACTATTAAGAAGTGTTGTCATCTCTTACAGAGATCAGAAGACTTCAATAAAAGAAATTTTTTTTTAACTAGTAAACATTGAATGCTGTAGGTAGGAATAAATATATAAAATCATTCTCAGTTCCATTGTCAATTTGTATAGAATTTGTTCATGTTCTGAATAGAGTATTCTGCAGTATATACTGTAAAATTTATTAGGTAAAAATATTTTTTTTTTAAACTTTGTTGTAAATATGATTCTGTGTAATTTGTACATTCCTTTTACAATAAAATAGATATGAAAGAAATCTATAATAGAAGATGAGTAAGAGTGACAATTCAAAAAATGTATATTACCATCAATAGTTATTCTGCAATAATAATATATAAGTAAATCTAGATTTAAATATAAATTCTGATTAATAACTAAATTTAAATCTTACTTATTTTAAAATGAAATAGTAAAAAAGGAATAAAATAAATTAATATGAAAACAGTTTCAACATGCTAAAGAATTCGAAAGTTCACTGCTCGCTTATTAAGCAACAGTACCATCCATATTAAATAGATAACATCTTATAATAATTTAATAACACATGGATTAGAGGTTACGTCTTCCCCATTATCTGATCGAGTCAGTTAAAAAGATTATTTAGATTACCTAATGACTTGGTAATAAAATGATAATAAAAACATATAAATAAATTAACCCCTAACGCGGCAGGTGATTTATTTCTTTATATGGAATCGGACAGTAATATTTGTAACACATCTTAAACAAATGCATATTTTTTCAAACCCACCTGTGAAACTGAGGGTTAAAAATAATTGATTATCTTTACCAATATATGTTTTAAGCGGCAAATACATTTTAATCAGCTAATAAGAAAATAAAACAATCAAAAACAGTGGACAAAATAAAAATTTTTAGTTCCTTTCCAAAACTTAATTCTAATTAACAAAGTAATTGTTTATCAAAAATGCAGACAATAACGTAAGCAAATTTTCAAAAATTATATATGAAACAAAGAGGTATTCTTCTTTCGTTCAGTAAATTTTCAATTAAACCCAGCTATCTCATTAAACAGTTTTTAAAGTTTGTTTGTGAATTTCCATGAATTTTCTGAATAATTTATCAAGTTTCATAATTCACCTATGCACAGTATGGATAATTACAGAAATTTTATAAAAATTACACCATAAGAATAGAAATTAGTAATGATTTCCGAATTTATAAACAATGATATAATATCTTAGGTACATATATTACAGTAATAAAAAGAAGAGTATATAGAGGGTTTTCAACAAAAGATCCAATTTAGTTGAAGAATTATTTCATCTTTTATATAAAATCTATCCTCTAATATTTATGATATATATGGTAATATAGGATTATGCAATTTTATCATATTATCAGACGTAAATATATTGTTAAATTTTTAGTTTTAATCTTTAGTTAAATGTTTACTAATTAATTTTCTATTCTATATTATTTTACTTGAACATCTTCGATTTGAACAAATTTAACTAATTTTACTAAGAATATACTCGGCAAAACGACAACGGAAAGTTCCATTTCGACTCCTGATGAACTTTCAAATGTTTCTTTATGTAATGAAGAAGATCCCTGATCACATTCATGAATGTGAACCTGAGCGGGAGACATTCAGTAAAATTTGAAAGTGAAGTCAAGAGTGAAATTGGGCTGCCCTCTGTTGGGAACTAGGTTATTACCATCGATGACACAACAGGCCCGCATAGTGAGCAGGGCACCTCATTACGGAGGTCTTTTTCCCTACCTCTTTGGAATAGTAAATTAAATCGAAACCGAATTCATTTTTGAATATGATTTTACACTCAAAAATACTCAATCAATATAAATAAACAAAACCTAATAAATAAATATGGTTTTGTTTATTTATGTTGTTCTTTGCTGACAAACTTCTTCAAGCATTAATCTACGGTCAACTATCTACACCTCATTAAGAATAAAAATAAATTTATATAAAATGATTTTTTTTCAAAAAAGCATCAGTACAATAACATGACATATGACAGAAAAATGACATAATATTGATTTAGGGTATTAAAATACAGTAGAGCATGGGCATACCCGGAGAGGGCAGGAGAGCTGCCCCTCCCCCCCCCCCCCCCCAGATGTGAAAAAATATTAATTTAATAAAAATTATATTTTAGATTTGAATTCATTCTTTAAGAAATATGATTTCAAGTAAATTATACGTTGTCGAAAAATTAGAATTTCAAATTAACTATCACAAATACTTCCAAGGGTTGTAATTTGGAAACAGATTTTAATTTGTTGACTGGTATGAGGTAAACATATTTTAAAATGGCAAATAGTACAGACCGAAAAGTTATAAAATTACGTAATACAAATGCATACATAATAAACCCGTGATACGTTTTTGTTATCGATATATTAAATAAAAAAGATGGACTTATTGTTGTTCAGAAGGTTTTTTATTTTTAGTAACTCAAAAATAATTTATAATGACCATTTTGAATTTAAATAGTTAAACCTATCTATAAATATAATAATATTTTGGGCACAGACAACGTATACGTATAAGTTCGGCATGTCTGAAAAATTTATGTCAAGTATATCTAAGAGAATATCTGTAAAAAATACAAATTTAAACACAGTTATTATCGGAAGTAACTATGTCCATTATATAATAAATAAAAAATAAAACAATGTTCCTACTAAAACAGTTAGAAAAAAAAAGACTCTTTGTATATAAAAAAAAGATTAATGAAAATTTCTTAGATTATTTTCTATTCAGGTCGATAAACGTTTTCAACCGAATATGTGCTGTTCTAAAGAATAGTAATCTATTTAAAATTTTAAATAGATTAACTAAAAGTAAACTTAAAAATCTTGATTTTAAAATTCAATATCTAGGAAAAATCATTAATTTATTACTTTATAATTCGCTACTAAAAAAAAAAGAAGCAAAATATAATCGACTGAATTTAGGCGCAGCATTTCGAAATCCATTTTTTTTTTAATTTTGGTTAGGTTATTTAAGTTTGGTATTAGACAATCGTAAAATAAAAGAATTTTTTCCAAAGTAATTAAACCACATGTTCTTTACTTATTAGTTTTATTGGAAAATCCTTTTACTTTGCCTGTTTGATTGAAACTGTTTCGATTTACCAGCTTTTCACAACGAAGTATAAATCCAGTGATGTATTAAACTATAAGTTACATTACCTGTCGAAACCTCAAGACATAAAGTAATAAAAACAAATTATTGCTTCATCAATCATTGAAAATTTACGTACGGTCCTAGAAGAAATACAGTATTGTCCAGTGATCCTTCAATACTAGTTTTATGATACTACCTCAACTTTTTATGTCCATTTATACCTACATTAACACTCTTGTAGGTCTTACAGTTTCCCACTAATGAATTATTTACGAAACCTTTAAAAGATGGTGTAAAAGAGAAGGTGATGGAAAATTACAAAGCCATAAATTACAGGGTCAAGACAGTTCATAACGTCAGTTATAAACTGGCAATAAAAAGTTTTAATAAAAGATTGAAAGTTGTAAAGTGTTGCAAACATTATTACGTATAAGATGTATTTCGTAAAATGTTTCCGAGGTAAAAAGGAATAAAATATCAAATGCTAAGAGTCCAGCCAGCTCCTTTCGTGTTTGGTTAGTCATGGATCCTTTGCAAAAGAACGTAATGGTGTTCATACGATTGGTGTATCGTACGACAGGACTATCTTCCTTATAGGAGGAAGATTATCCCCTAACAATGGAATTATAGTGTGTGGCGAGGTTTGTCCTCGATGCAAAGGTGCTACGTTGCATGGAGCAATAAGTTTGGTTTACGCTCAAGGTTTAAACCTCTGTAATGGTTTTACCATCTAACAATTGCAACAGCATAGTCGTGTTTCAGGTAACAAGCATTCCACGAAAAAGCTCAAAATAATAGAATTAATAATCTTTTTTTTTTTAATTTACACAAAGGTTCCAAAACGCATTATAATTTTTTTTTCAAACATATTTTTATTGCATACATATAAAATATACAATAATTACTACATTGTTTAGGGATACAATACAATTTTCCTGATACTAATTATACTTTACAAACTCTTTTATTTTACTTTATGGTAAAACAAACCGAAGGGGGAAAAAACCGAAACATTACTGAATAAAAACAAAGTGCATAAAATAGGATAGAATAAAATACATATCATTGGGTAGCATGAAATACATATCATTAATTATTGTTTACCATAATATATGTTTAGTTCTTTTGTGTTTACATCTACGGGTTGAGATTTTGGAGGGTTTAATGAGTTAGGGCAAGACTGAAAGAAATTCTGTATCAGTTTATATATGTAATTCTGTACGGTGTCAATATTTAATTTCGAGTGTATTTTAGATATTCTAATGTAATATGGATAGTTATTAATGATTCTGAAGCATTTATTTTGAAATAGTTGTATTTTTTTTTATATTGCTTTGATTTAGTTAAACACAAAGTGGGACAAGCATAAGTTAAGATGGGTCTTAGTACCAATTTATGTAGTATTTATTTATTTCTATCGGATAATTTTGATTTTTATCAGTGTATGGATATAACATTTATAATAGATATTTGGTGTATGATTTTTCTTGCGTTTTCCAATTTCGAAATGATGTTATATATTAGTTCACGTTATCCTTATTTAAAGTATAAGGATCTAACATCAAAACAAACATATAGGTAAAATTCTTAAATTTTCAGAAGAGTAAATTTCTATATTATTCAAGATGACAATACTTCCCCTTACTATACATTCCTTACATAGGCAAGAGAGAGTAAAATCTAACTATTGTCATAATAAACATGGAAAGACAATAATTATCAAGTTCTATCATATATTATATTCATCCATTTACTATTTAAAATGAGAGATATTTAACTGTTTCAATTAAACAAAAGTTAAGTTACCTAAAAATCTATTTTTTTTTTAATTTTAATTTTGCTATGAAAATATCATATTTAAAGGTTTATTAAGAGGTTAAATACGATTATAATTTTTCCTGCCTTGAATAAACGTATAATCGTTTTGCAAAAGATTAAAAAACCGTGTACTATGGAATAGGATCGGACTTTCTCAACTATTTCCGATTTCCTATCCAGTTCTAATTTCCAGATATTGTTCGAAGTGGAAAGGAGGTTGAATTTTTGAGATGTAGAATTGGATATTCAAATTTTCTATGAGGTATGTGTCAACATAGGTAACAGGTGTAGTAATGTAACAAGGAAATAAACTTGGGCGAAATTTTACTAGGAAATGAGATTCGACCCTCCGAATTTGACTTACAGAATCAAAGGTCGGTCAATTTAATTTCGAAATAATAATTAGGAACCTATCATATCGTGTTATAGAGTCTCATTTAAGTTGAGTTCAATTTTATCTATAACTGAATTGGAGAACAGGTTTAACTTCGAAAATATCAAGTGTTTATACTAACTTAAACTCCAAAATTAGTTCTGTTTTTAGTGCAGTATTGTTTAAAATTTTTAGATAACACTGGAAACGTTTTTAATATATTAAAAAGGAGAAAAAAGTGTGGAGTTTATGCTAAAAAAAAAAAAGAATCACTAGAGGTTGGTTTAAACAAATATATCAGACATGTCCTTATCTCCAGGATAAAAAGAAAGGTAAAACTTCCTTTCATTTCTCCTACGGG
Organism: Halyomorpha halys; assembly: GCF_000696795.3. Classification (NCBI taxonomy): domain Eukaryota; kingdom Metazoa; phylum Arthropoda; class Insecta; order Hemiptera; family Pentatomidae; genus Halyomorpha; species Halyomorpha halys. The sequence continues at coordinate 464,201 of NW_027109386.1, forward strand.
TTGATTTTAATTTATCAGAAGGCATCAAAACTCTTAAATATTAGACTAGTCGCTTAATTAAATATTCTATATCAAATTGAAGCAACTAGTTTTTTTAAACTAACCACCAAACTCTATAGCTAGCAGGTTATCTTGGATTCATTCATCAGTATTGATATTGAGCTCAAGAACTCTGGAAAGTAGACAGCTTCCTGTACCACAAGTTGTAGCGCCACTCGTTAAGTCCGAATAAGCACAGACTTATCAAGGCATCGCCCACTGAAACGAAATCGAATTTATTATCGAGGAAGCTAGGTCCATAGTGATACAGCGTCTGTGCAGGTTAGAGTGGGCGAACGGAGTAGGTTCTCGTGACTGAGTCATCTGCGAACGACTAGTCAAGCGCTCTGCAAATGTTCAAGTGCCAAGTCTAAATATGGTACTATAATAATACACCTCAAATGCAATATCAGACATCTTCACTACTAAAGCCAAAGCAACTGTTCCAACATTTATCTAAGTCATTCGTACAGAAAGTTTAATTCATTATGATACTCCAAGAATATATTGCTGGCATATGTTTCCTCTATGATATAACAGAACTCAGCCTCATATAACATATATACTTCTTTTGTCTAAATTCACATAGAACTTTTTATATTGAGCGATAGATACCAACAAAAACAAAAATTGTCAAAGTTGATTAAGCTCAACAAAGGTTTGCTAAGCTCATACCTGAAAAGTGACCTTAATTATCGAATCGACTAAATGACACTGAACATTGCCACATTTAAATTAAAAATTTTTACAGTGTGACTCACAGTTAAACGGAATCGCATCAGGAATAGTGGACAAATTTCTTCACGTGATGAAAAATGTTCCTTGAGCGGCAGCAAGAAAGTGCATAACGGATGAACATCTATTGTGGGAGCAGAACCGTTTCGATAGAAAAAAAAAAATGAATAGTTTGCTGGCTAAACTATTCAGAGTTCCACTCCTACCGATACGTGACGGGAAATGCAAGGAACAATAGATAAAATAGTTTAGCATGGGTTATCTAGTCACAATATACAGTAACCAAGAGCAGTCAATGATCTTATTTCGGCTGAATGGTTTTAGTAAACATGTGGTAAATACAAAAGTTATGGTACAAGTATTAAGTGCCCTTTACACGGTCAATATTACTATACCAAATTTCATCAACCGATTCACCATTTTAGGGGTATATTAATAGCATTAATATTGACACATATTACTCTCCATGTTTACTGATATTGTTTTAATAATATAGACCTTGTAAGGGGGCAAAAACACCATTACTGCATTTAACCAAAATAACATTATTAAAACAAAGAAAAAGTAATGAGTATATGCAAACATAACCAAATCATAATGGTTTTAAAAACATAGGGATACAGGTTCCAAAGTTCCAAAACTGTTAAGAAGACTTGTGAACGGCAATTTCAAAACAATAGCTATTCCAAACAAGACTTTTGTAATAACATAATGTGACAAACTAGGAGGTTGCTTATAATAATGTTTTTTAACAAATTTTTTAACAATCTCAGCATTAAAACAGCCTCTTGAATAAAATACTATGTAATTGATTTTATTTTTTGAAAAGGCTAAACAAATTCCAATAAATATATATTAAAAAAATAATAATAAAATTTCAACTCAAACGCCTTCACGATATGAAGATCGTACAAGACTTTAAGGTTTATGTACGCTTTCCTTAAATAATGAAAAACAAAAGATTCTCAAAGCTAAATATTTAATTGTCTTTTACTAATTTATGATAGAGTACATATTCAGTTCTTATTCGTCAATATGCTTGCATTATTTTTCTTTTGTAGTGAGTCTAAGAACATAAACAACTGTATTTAGTATAGTATAAGTAAAACAAAAAATATAATAATGAATGTTTTCTTAAAATGAAAATGAACCAGAATGTAAGCAATTGCATAAATTCTGAAATGAAATAATTATAAGCTATATTTTAATAATTCACAGTATATTTTATTTTATTTGTATGTTCCCTTTAATGTCAAGTTTTTGGATCTTTTTCTTATAGGTATTTTCTTATATCTTGGGGTACTTTTCTTATAGTATCTGATAATAACTCGGATTATAAGGCGAATTCATGTTCAACACTTTCTTGATCCGATTTGTCTCGCCCAAATTGCCCCAAAAAAATACTTTTTTGTGGAAACCAAAAACGGCGTGCAAAATAGAAAAACACTAAAATATAAAACCGTTTCAGAATTCAATTTTTTTATTACAATCCGTCATTATAATTCAGGTAATTGTGAATTGAAACCTCATTATCATAATAGCTATATTAGTATCATAAATTATGAAGACAGATTTTGAATCTAGAGGAAATTTGAATCTAAAACAAGTTTTTTTTTTTTTGTATGCAAATCTATCAATAACCTGTCAAAAACATTAAAATTAAAAAGGGGTTTTGGTTCACTTTAACGTGTCTGGTCAAGATTTACTCGAAATGAATTCGTCGTATAAGTCCAATTTACTATCTGAAGAATATAGTTTACCGTATGAAGTAGATTGTAGGAAGATAGTCTTGGCGGTCAATAAAGCTATCAAAATAGTTTAAGAAACCTATTTATTGTTAACCAAAGTTTCGCCCCAGTTTGCAGGGCTTCGTCATACTTCGTTATATACTTTATAAACATAACAATTGTTATAAATGTTTATATTTTAATGTTTTGTCAATTCTATAGTGTTTGTATCTTGTTTTTTTATTTGGCCCTAACAAATTCCTGCAAAGTTGAGCGAAACATTGATTAACAATACTTTTCTTTATTACCCATCCGGACTATCTTCCTACAACCAATCTACTATCGGAATCCGCAATAAAAAAAATACCTCATTCCATCGGAAATTAAAGAGTCAGGTGCGCTAGAGAAGAACTACAGAACGTTAGAAAATCAACAACACTCCGAAAAAATATACTAAATGCCACAATTAAGACCTCAAGAAAATCAAATCAAAACTCCAAAAATGTAAGGGCTATAGTATAGTGAATATGCATAGTAGGAAACCTCAGATTTGAGGTGATTATCTCCTTGCACAACCTATGTTCAAGGAACAGTATTTCCTTACAAAGTACTGGACCCATCACCCTCCATGGGTTGTAGTGGTACAGATTTTCATTTTCAATTATAGTTCTAGAAAATGAAAATAAAAAAATAAAGTTAATGATGTAGTCCGGTTTCTCTACTTTCAAATGCAATGTCAAACCAAGGAACTCGTTCCAGTCGATTATCTTCCGAAGGAAGTCATTAGCTACCGAAACAGGACACACTAGCAACCCTTCAGAGAGCTTAAGGATGTAAAGGAAGTACCTGCCAGAAGAAACCAAGTGCCTTTTAAAGATGTAATGAGAAGAAAAAAATACTAGCAATCTTCTGAGCAATGTTCATAAAAATTCTACGGCGGAGACGTCATTTCCTTAATGTTAATATAAAAAATTTAAATTACGAAGCTTTGTTTTTGCTACTGCTGTTGCGTTGTTACATTCATTCTAACTTTGAACATTAATATAAACGACTAAAACGTGTCTAGGAATGTCCATGCATGCCACGTAATAAGATAAACACATAAATATATTTACTGGAAGATTATTGATTGACCGTGTGTAAAGATGAAAGGAATATGGTCCGGGTGCGGTCAAGAAAAACTCAAATAGTAGAAATATACTAATTTAATGAGCCAACGTTTCGCCCCACGTTGCAGGGCTTCTTCAGGGCTAAAAAAGATACAAACACA
>NW_027109386.1:470989-483749 GCF_000696795.3 Halyomorpha halys
TAGTATATTTCTACTATTTGAGTTTTTCTTGACCGCACCCGGACCATATTCCTTTCATAAATATATTTAATATTAATAACGAAGGGATACGGACACTAAGAGTTGCCCGGACACACTTGGGTATAATAGCCTGCAAAGTTTCATACATCAATGAGAGGCTGTGATACTAAAATTAAGTTTGTTCTTGACTATGACAGGATAGGCACTATTTGCATAATCTCGTACGTCGCATTTCCTTAAGCTGAAGGTGAGAGGTATGGCTAGATCTATTTGTTATATTTCAGGTCTTAGAATTCCTAGATGTAAACAAGTACATCAGGCCTCAGTCCATTTGCTTACGTCAGAATTCCTTAAAATCTAGTATAGTGCACATATAAAACATTCCATGTCCTTCAAAGTCCATTTATCATGATTTTGTTGCCGAGTTCATGGAAATTTATAAAACTTAGTTTGTGGAAAAAAAGTCCCCCCGTATCTTCTAAGCATTGGCTGACACTAGAGTAGCTGACAAAACTCTCTTATTACAGAAATACCAGGAATATAATATACAAGGTTTCAAATTCCATGTTAAAATCCAAAATTAATAACCTGCTCTCAACTTATGACGAAGAACTTACCAATCGAAATGATACCAGGGCTACAACAACTAATGATAACTGAACGGATCGTGTAAATTGAAACGTGAACGAAAACTGAAACTGACCGTCAAAAAGGACTTTTACCTTTACTCTCCACCGCTGCATCCTTTCTTGTCAGAAGAGTTCTTCCTCTCCTTCTTCTACCCTCAATTTCGTCTCCCAGTCCTCAAGCCTTGATATGCTGTTTTCATTCATCCGTTCCTCGTCTCTTCTTTCTTCTATCTTCTTTTAGATATTCTGTCTTACTTCTATTTTTCCCTGAAGAAGGTGTTTTTTACATTTTAGATCCTTGATATTTTTTCTGCTCTCTTCCAACCCTCTTTTCCACTATTAGGAATTTTTTCCTTGGGTACATCTCAGGAATCACATCTCTGATCCTTACAACATTTCACTCTATAATGTATGCATAATATATCATTTTTTTAAAACTAATATTTAATTTACAAAATAATAATGATAAATATACGGCCAAAGGTAAATGACCAATAATATTGATTTATAAAATAATATTTTAAAATCAACACAATTTAAATATAAGATAATAAGACGAACATTTAATAGCTAAGGTGTAATATAGAAGAATTGTGCACATTTAGGAATTTACTTATGGATTATAACCTAAGTCATAGTGACGAATGTTGTTAGTCGATTCTAAGGCAATCGCCTACTTGCAAATTAGACAATTCGAACATAATCCTCATACATATCATTATTATCCTTTTCGTGACTAGCAGCTTTAATAATAATAAAAACAAAAATTACCCACATGATTTCAACCTTCTTTATTAAAACATATTACATGTCCAACGTTTCGCCCGATCTAACCCTTATCAAGGACATTATTAATTTTAAAGCCACATAGATTTATAAAACCCTCTAGCTTATCATGCCCAAGTCAATTTAACATAATCAAATGTAGGTTATTTTTCACTATAATATATAATAATAAATTCTATTATTCACGATTTTCCTATTTTACTATCATTAACTTAGCACAACACTAGTATGTATCTATACGATATGGTAATGATTAGTACATAAATATTGTGAAGAATAGGATTTATAATTAAATGTTATAGTAGTAAATAAAAATTTATCTTGACTATTTTAAATTGACTTGGGCATAATAGCCTACAAAGTTTTAAAAATCAATGTAAGGCAGTGATACTAAAATTAAGATTGTCCTTGATGATGCAACGTTGGACATCCCATATGTTTTAATGAAAAAGGTTGAGACGATGGGATTATTTTTGTTACTATAATCCTTATTATAAAATAAATGCAATCAAATAAAATATTTCGTAGGAGGAACTTTGGGTTAGATAATAGTTATCTGAGCTACGGTCGAGGCAAAAGCCACCCTAGAAAGGGACAGTGTTAGGTACGGTGACAGATTACACTGCATTAACCGCTACAGTAGTCATGGTTACCTAGCGTGTCATGGGAATGGTCAGGGTGAGACAACAGGAAGCGGCATCGAATAGAATGTGTAAACAAAAGAGGAGAATGAACAGAGGAAAAAAAGGAAATTAAGGAAAACAGGAAAATTAAATGGGCCTCACCACGGTCAACTTCCTCTCTTTTCTTTTGTTCTCTCACTCCATCTTCGAAATAAAAATCTCTCTGGCACTCCAAGTCTATGCTTCTATCTTTGGACTATAACTTGAGATAAAAAAACAAAACAAAATGAGAAGTTTATCTTATATTTCAACGAAAAAAAACACATTTTCAAAAAAAAACGAAAAAAAAAAAAGATGAATCAAAATTATCAAATCAGTGTTCATGACTCCTCGTTTGTAAATTGAGCAACCAATTTTAAAAAGCAGTTAGACCGTTTGTAAAATTGATATAAAAATTCAAATTCTTGATGAAAATTCTTTTGAGTTTACTTAGTTATACAATTTTCATGAAAGTAAATTCACGAATGGAAGTCTTTTACATATTGCCAGAAGCACATAAATCCACTGGACTGTTCGACGAAAGCAGGAAATGCAATTTAAGCAAAGAGAAAGTCGATACCTACAATCGAAACTGCTAGCGACGCAGCCACTTTGATAATGGTGATGTAGGACTGAATCTATGCCTTATTACAAAGGCAGTGCAAGCGTTCGAACCAATTACCTCCCTTCTATGTGTCTATTAACGCACTGATTGTATTTCCAGTATTAGAGAAGGAAGATTACTAATGATTGGAGAAAGGTTCTGAAAATCTTTTGGTGTGATGTGAAGTTATCAATAAGTCTCTTACTTGAGAACTATTGCGCTTAGAGAAATATTATAGTGCCTCATAGCAAATATGTTTTTCCACGCAATGTGTGGAATTTCCTTTATATCTATGCTATTAGAGTTTTGACCACCTGTGCAATTTTCATGGCATTAGGTCTCTTAATTAATTTACACATATATAATGTATAAGTTATATAATATATATGATATATAGATTAGAAATATATAAACGAAGTTATGATTTTTGGAAGCCACCGGACTCACCGCTCGTCTAGAACGGATATTCCATACATTCCAAACCTCCTTGCATGCGCCGCCCAAACCAAAGGGTTCCCGCAATACTGGGATGCTTAACTACGCAATGTATACCGCATCACCTTACACGCCGTTAAATCAGTGATAAAACGTAATAAAGCAATTAAAACTTAAATTCAAAAAATTAGTTAATTGCACCATATGATGATTTTATTTCAATTCGAAAGAGTAATTAATTTGTTAAAAAAGAAGATACTATAGTACGTTGCGATAAGCTTTTAAAATAGAAAACTTGATTCTGATAGAAGCTTCAGCTTTACCACGTCATACAAAGTCAATCTAAAACAAATTTTACACCGAAAAGGTGATAGGAGTAGTTAGACCTTAAATTATAAAATAAGATAGACGAAACTATTTCAACTTAAGTCCAAAGAAGACAAAACATTGATAATTATTATACCATGGCTTATTATTTATGAATAATAAATTAAAAGGTTTATTACTTATTATATCAGTACAAGAAAATATATATAATCTTTTGGAATTGAAAAGTCCAATACGAAAATTGTTCGTTGTACCTTCGCTAATTTGTGCTATTTTTAATCTTTTTGTATAAGTTAATTAGCTGTAATGAGGCAAATGCGCACTTAGAAGCATTCCAGAAGATGTATAGTTTTGTACAAACTCCAAACATTAATAATAAAGCAAACGAGTTTTGATAGAACTTTCCCATAAAACATGATTATACTTTTAACAGTTCAATATGCCCTACTTTATAAATAATATTCTGATTTCGAAACTTTTTTTCTGGAGAGGGTGAGGAAGGGGAATTTTACATTTTAAATAACAGAAACAGTTTACTTAGATATATACAGTCAACGGAAAAGCATATGTTTCAGCAATTATAACTATCATATCTTGCATAATTTAATGTTTAGACATCAGGTAGAAAAACCATAAAAAACAAAGAAAAAAATCAAAAAAAAATTGATAAACCCAGAGAATCTAGAAATCGGTAAAAATTAGAGATAAATATAATTTTATTTATCATCGAGTTTTGGGAAAAACTCTATAACACTTATTTATCCTCCCCCCCCATTCCCTATTTCACTAATAATAGAGATATGGACGTCTTTAGGCCAAAGCTGCTGTTATTTTGAAATGAAATGGTGGATGGCAAAATCAAGTTCCAAAAATTATCCTGGTGTGACATGTGAGAAGTACCTGTCTGTCGTACTTCTGACGAATCGATTAATTTATTTGTGGACTCTATGCATCTTGATACGTAAAACAAATCGCGGGGTAAGAAGTGGTTTAAGGGTATAAAAATAGTCCTGAAAAGAAATATAATAAAGAGACAAGGTTTTTTTTTTTCATATAACTAATCATTTTTGAAAATAATAATCGACTAAAACCCGATAAAAATATATAAATAAATTTAGTGATAAGTGATTTATTTAATATATCGAGTATTTAGTATATGTACCGCCGAAGCGAGTACAAGAGGTATCATTAACACCCAGATATACATATAGCATTCCTCCTATATGTATGTACCAGATATTCAATAACATCATTATAGGAGGGTATGAAAAAAAAAAAAAAAAAAAATATTGAGTATTTCTGTGTGATTTTATACTATGTTGATGTCTACATTTATGTATTATGTAACTCGATAGCATCGTAACTCTTCATGTATAAAAAGTTAATTATGCTAACACAACATGTAGATTAAATAAATATGCGCCAAATTACCTATATAAAGTTTATCGGAACATAAAATATATTCCCCCTAAAACTGTTCTTGAAGTTGAATGAATCAGTTAGATAATAAAAAAAAAAAACAATCAGCACTCAGAAAATTAAGAAAAAAAGATCATAAATAGATTCTTTAAAAATAATAAATTCAGCCTTTTCAAAAAGAAACTCATTTACACATGAATATAATAAAATTGAAATAAAGTTCCCCTAAAATATCTCAGAATTTTATAAATTATATTTTTTTCTATGCCAATTAGCAATAATCCGTGTGCCGTTATGACATAAAAATTCCAGAGACAGTTAAAATAACTATAAAGGTGCAACAAGAATCGTGATCTAATTCGAGTTTTTCAGTGGCCCACTTTCGAGTTCTTAATACGCCACGTTCGATATTTCTTAAACGTTCTTACTAAAGCTCGCTCGCACACACTCATCTTTTAAATGAGCCATGCACAGTTACACTATAGCAATTTGTTCAGGTAGGAAAGTAATTTGGTAAAATGAGGCTATTATATATTAAGGAATGTAGTTCAAAGTTCAGGGTTTGTACGATATATCTTCTAATAGGGAAAGGGAATGCTTATTATTTATGTAAATTGCATCATTTTTTAAATATAGATTTTATTTACCAGGTGGCGATAATAAACGGTGGATTTTTTTTTGTATAGTACTAAGGAGAAAATAATATTCACAATCTATCAAATATCTAAGCAGAAAAAATCGAAGGTTCTTCCCAAGTTTTGGATTTAATTTCTCACACCTCAACAAATCAATTAATTTATAACTCATAAGTCCATTTAATTCCCCATCCCAACGTTATTTGTATATAACACGTGTAACTGAAAACACCGTCAAGAAACTCAATTAGTTTTATTTGATTTTTTATGAAAATCGAATAACATTTTAGGTTGCTTTTCAAATAATGGGTCATTTTTTGGTCCAAATTTTCTACAAACAAATCATTTCCAAATGAAAAAAAATTTTGAATATTCATATGTTGGCTTTTAACGAGGTTGTGAAACAAATATTCACACGAAATCTATCATTAAATTTTTTTTTTTTGAAATTTTTTCACCCCTAATCATAACTAAAAAGCTGCCATGACAGTGAAATATGCCGAACACAAACTATAAAGTACAAGCACTAATACATTATGTTTCATGATAGGGATGACTATTAGTGATATTACGTGAGTTTAAAAGTTTTTTAAAAATTTATTTATTGCTATTTAGAATTGTACATTATAATACATTTAGGAAATTTGATCTCAGTTAAATTGGAGTGTTACGGGCCTGTAGAGAAACTACTCATTGGCCGTCTTCTTTTCAGGCGCCTCGGAGGATGTCAGGAATGGAAGAGGATGCAAGGTTAAAAACTAGGTGGTTTGAGTGGTTAGTGAGTTTGTAATGGAAGGAGTGATGTCTGGTTCGGGCTAGATCGGTTACATAGGGAACATTAAGGTCTTTATCTATGACTTTATTTGTGACAATGTAAGGAGCATTGAGAATTTTACGAAGGATTTTGGATAGTAAGGATTGGATACGAGAGGAATTCGAAGGTTTAGTGGAGCCCCAAAACTCTTTACCTTATTAGCCAAATGCCCAAACCTTATTACAGTCATGTAGATCAGTCTTTTGTAAAGAGTTGGAAGCTTAGACCGTTTGTTTAGTAAATGTTTTAATAGTCGAAATCAACGAACAGTTTCCTGTCTTTTCAGTCTTGTATGAGGATTCCATGCCAGTTGGTTGTCCATCAGCAGTATTTGGATGGTTATTGAGTTTATAATGGAACGATTAATATCTAAACAAAACCGTAAAATGGATAGCATTAAACATAAAATTACTGTCCAATAATCAATTTCAAGATTGGTGTAGGATTAGAATAACTATTCACATTTAACTGCAAACATTTTCTTTATTTTAACAAAATAATATTAATTATTTTAAAATATACTACCCAGTTATTTTTCCATTCTATCGATATCTGTGAAAGGAATAAGAGTGAAAGTTTCCTTCAGAAGGGCTTCCAGAAATAAGCACAAAAAGTTATTAAAAGTTCATTATGTCTACGACAACATTTATTTCATATTTGTTATAATTTGTTCTTTCTTTTTTTAGTGGAATATATTTTAAAATATCTATCGTAAAGTCTTATCTGACAGTATAAAAAAATAATTTAAATTCTTTATGTAAGTTTTCAATTAAAACCTGAATACAATAAAAACTTTTTTTCTTGTAGATGTATGACAATAAAGCAAAGAAATATATGAATGCAAAAATTGTGTTGTGAAACAGCTATAGCATTGAGAATTCAAGTGCTTATCGAACGATGCTATATGATGAATTCATCAGTTCTATCAGAAAGAAATGTTTTATTATAACCAAATATGTACAGAGTTCCTTGGAGATAATTTTATTCAAATAGGGGATGAAAATTGGCTTTTATCTGGGAATTACACTTTCAGCATCTAAAGAAAAAAAAAGATTTTTTAACTTTTCGATTGATGAAGTTGTTTAAGATAATACATTTTAGTTTTCTAGGCTGAAGATCACCATCCCATGCACTTTGTCTTCCTTAACACATCGCTCCATCAGATGAATTTTTTTTTTAATTTTATTTTGAATTGGACTTATTCCAATGTAACTACTTTCTACAATAGGGTCCCCCAGCAGAATGTCGTAGATACAAAGCTAGTATCTACGGAATGCGTAAAATTCTAAATTAAAAAAAAATGGCAGATTTCCCAATTCTAATTGTACATAGATATTAATATCTGAGATTTTTAATTTTTGATTAAAAATTAAATACTGTCCGAAAACTTTTAGAAGAAGATATTATTGTTTGAAAATTTCAATACATTTTTTTTTTTTTTTAAATAGAAAATATACTTTTTTAATTCGGAGTGAAATCTATCATAACCTGATTTAAAATTATAAACCCAACTAAAAGCCCATACACATAATTAATATTTTTACATTTTGGGTATTCTTGTTTCGTATCATCTGAGGTATCAACCCTTGGTGAAGTATCAACTTAAAAGTACCAACTGCTGACGGCCCAACTCGTCTTTTTGTCAGCTGACAGGCATTAGAAGCCGATCCCGAGTTAAATGGAGGATCAGTCATCCATCAAAAGGGAGCCCTGAGGCTGCAGATGTTGGGCGGCACTCCATCACAGGAGTCTACTGGGTTCGTGGACCTCTGGGTCTCGTTAGGGTCTGTTGGACCTTCTCGAGCAAGAGAGGAAGGCCTAGTTCTCGCAGGACAGTCATTTAAATAACAGAATGCACTCGAAAATAAATATCATTTTATGGACAGATTAATACATGTTAATTGCAATATACACACGTCAAAAAATTACAATTAATGAAAAATACTGCAAATTACGCAATTATCTTTATTACTTAAATTAATTAATTATTAAGTCAATAGGAAAATAATATGCTATTGTTTTTTATTAAACGCGTGTCGTGATCATCATACAAAAACAAAAGAAAAATATTCGGTGCGTACACAAACATTTTCTTTACCACCTTAAATATCAAATTATTTTGTAATATCTTTACCTAATATTTTTACTCCGATTTTATGTTTAAAGAATCTTGGAACAGATTTGGTTACGGGCTTATCAGTCGATTTCTAGTCGAATATATTTTCGGAAAAAATTCATTGAGCCATTAATACGATTTCAATGAGATGTTCAGAGATTTTGCGGGTTAGTATCTAAAATTAAATTTTAAATTCACAAGTTGCATGTTGAAAGAGTATAGTTTTCGAATGATTTATATTTAGTAAAATGTAAACGGCTAACTATAGTAACTTGCTTTAAAAATTAATAAAAAGTGCAATACACCGCATCTTTGTGACAGGCCCAAATAGATGATTTTTGTTCAAATAATTTAATAACCTTTTATAGAATTTAACTTAAAATTTATAGTGTACAATTACAAGTAAATACATATTTAATTTTGTTCATAAAGTGTTTTTCTATTTTTTCTCGAGGATTTTACGAAAGGTCGAAAGGATTTAAAAGAAGACTCCAGACAAAGCACAGGCTTTTCCGCAGCAGCTATGCGAGCTATATGTCCTATTTGAAACGAATGTATCGATAAATACTAACTAGTTTTTGGTTTAGGACTTTGAGATAAGAGTCAACAAATTTTTATGTTTTCCCCAATGGCCCAGATATGAACGTATAAAACATCAAATCAGCCAGAAAACAACGCCATTAATGAAGAATTCCGAGTTTCATCGTAGTCACTCCTTTCTGTGATTTCAATACGGAATTTCAGAAACCTTCTTGTGATTTAAATATTCAAATCGTATATATTTCGCGTGTTATACTTATCGATATCACGATTTTGGAAGTTGTAGCTGAGGTAACAAGTCACTGCACGTGTTTGTTAGCGGATTCGCTCCTCTGAGTACAACTTTCCGGGCGTCTTACCGCTGATGAACTCCTCAGCCGTGATCCTCCCTTCACTGAGAGAGCCGAATTTGCATAGAACTATCACACGAGCAAGTAATAGAAACATTTTCTTAACGATGATCGTGTGTGGAGTCGTTAACAGCGGGACGGTGCAAAACGTGAGCTGTGCCTGAAGGGAGCACGGGTAACCCAAATTGTTCCCGTACACCTGGGAGATTTTGTTCCTCACTGCCTTGATGTGTCCAATGGTTTGCAATGTTCTTTTCCAATTGAATATATATAAATAAACAAGGTAATATTAATTATAACTTATTTTTTTATAATTTATTATTTACACAGCAAATTTTACTATTATATATCGATTTAAAAATTTGAGATTAGGCTGTAAATTTAAATACTAATTATTTTTAATTTTTTCCTACTCTACATTATATGATGGACATACTTACACAAAGATTAAAACAAATTTTCATACTTTAAATCTTGCATACAAATAAAAAATATTTTCATCTTAGTTCTGATAATTGTCTAAAAATAAAAATATGACCTTTACTAATTGTCATGTTAAATTTTAATTTTACTTATTATTTTAAATGTTGCCTCATCAAATATTTATCATAGCAATTCTCAAATGAAATAATGTTAGTCGCCAGAATTGTGGTAAAATATAAACTAAAACAAAATATTTGTAGTATTCAACGAAGTTTGGCCGATTATTATAGATCGAAATATGAATTGATAAAACTGCTTTCAAGAATTGGGACATAGTAAGTTTCCTAGAGGATCACTCCTTCCATTATAAACTCTCTAACCACTCAAACCCCCTAGTTTCTAACCTTGCATCCTCTTCCATTCATCACAATCCTCCGAGGCGCCTGAAAAGGAGATGGCCACGAGACCAGCTAATGTAAAATGTCATTAGAGTGGTACCAATGGGTAGTTTCTCTACACGCCTGTAACAGTCCAATTTAACTTAGAACAGATTTACTAAATGTATTATAATGTACAGTTGTAAATAGCAATAAATAAATATTAAAAATATATATATATATTTTCTAAAAACCAGTTGTTTTTGGCACCATATCTACTAACTTATTCTATGGTATGTTTTGTTTAGTTAAAATCGTAATTTTTTTGTTATCAGCTTTTTCAGACCATAAGAAATAAAATATTCATTTTTTTAATATGTTGGTGTCCCGTACTCCCACACAACAAAGTCCTATCCCAAGTAACAGCTTTTATCTGCAGAAAAAAAATACCTTCATTATCTTTGATACCCTCTTGAGATTTGATCGCGTGGAAAGCTGTATACATTAATAGGGTCTCTTCTCTAGAGAGAATTGAAGACCAAATTAAATGAAATGGCACATAAATTTCCTATTCACACCACATTGGTGATCTGTTGATGGAGCGTAGGAAGGTGCTACGTCTTCTTGGCAAGTTCGTTTCGATAAATAAGCATTCCGAAATTGAATTATGCTTTATAGAAAACATCATTTTAAAGATAGTATATTTTATTAGCATAAATTTATATGGAAGTTGCACATGCGCATGCATTTGTATGCAAGGCACTCTCGCGATTCCTCCCTGAATGTCAATGATGGCTGAATATATTATAATTGTCATTTATTTAAACTTATATTTATATACACTTTATTAATATTTATTTCAAAACCAAAACCTCTTCTATTTTTTTTTTTACATTCTTTATTTACCTCGGTGGAGAATATTGTAATCTGATCAAATTTTTGACGGACAGTTTTTTACGGATCTATCTTTTTTATGACCCTTGAGTCCAAACGAAAAAGTATTTTTTACTTTGGCTCTGTCTGTATGTACCACGATAATTAGTAATACTATATATTTTTTTATGGAAACGTAAAGCTCTTAATGTCTTCTAACAGGTTAAAAATAATGTGTAAGTCAATGTAAATATGTACTATATTTACGTTATATTTTGTGACTTCTGAAATACTTTTACGTATTAAATGCTTGATAGAAACCAACAAAACAAGATTTTAAGCAAAGTATTAGGTAAATCCGTTTTTCATTATTTTCAATAATGAACCATCGATCAATTATACAATCATAATTAACCAAGAGATACAATTTAGCTCCTCTCTCCTCAAATTCAGAGGTTTTACGATTCAAGATACGTCCACTATACTACAGCTTTTCTCAGAATCTTTAAAACAAAATCAAAAATTAAAATATATAAATGTACCTTACGTAATAGTTTCAAAGTTTCCAGGCCAAGTAAAATCTAAACAAGTAGGAAGAAGAACTCACCTAGAAATGAAAAAAAAAATTAGTAACAGCTTGAAATTTCATTATAAGGTTTGAAAGAAACTAAATTAATGATCTAAATAAACGATATAAGAACCACAGCAACAAATGCGAGTTATAGAAATGAATTATAGAACAGGTTCTGAGCCGATTTAAAAAGTCAATTCGTTACGATCAAATGTATGTGACTGTTATTGTTGAGTATAGATTCTAAGCACACTAAATATGCCTAAAGATAAATTATGTATGATTTCTTCCAATATAAACTCTTTTTCAAAGACCTGGACAAAGAAAAATATTATTTATTTAAATAAAAATACAAAATTAAACTGACTCATCCGAGTCTATTAATGTTATTGAAGAGCTGTACACTATATCAGCCCTCCATATTTCAGTTGCTAGATATTATACCTTGCGTACTTCAACAAGGACAGAAAGGGCGGTCTATCCTAAATATTTCAAAAGGAATCCTTCCTATTCATTTTTCTTTCTTATTCACTGTTTTACCAAAGAAAACAACTGCCACAATGCTCAACGTCCTCGGAAAACAGTAACAAAGTCTATATAGGGCTGAGTATACTCCTGAAAATGGAAATTTTATAATTAATCGGTTTAGTTTAGTTTAGTTAGTTAAAGTTTAGACCGTTAATAAGGGTAGCAATAGTGGGAATATAGCTGTTGTTTGACGTTTCAATCATGTATGATGATTCCAAGCTAGTCGTTCGTCCAAACATAGGCCTAGGTAGATCTGTGGGAGAGAGATGAATAGAGTATTAATAAAACATACTATTGAAGTCATAGGTTTACGACGAACGATAAATAAAGGTGATTTGATACGATTGATTAGAATTTATTTTTATTCCTCTTCTTCTATTGAGATATTGGATTGGAGAGTTTGGGATTTAATAATAGAAAAATTAATATAGATGTGCTTAAATTTATTATTTTCGGATGATACAGCTTGGTTCCGACGATGTTCTGTATATAATTTATATAATGAATGAAATACATTTATGTCTATATTTATTTTTATTTTTCATTTTTTATTTGATTATTGCATCAGTTTTTATTTAAAGAAAACGAGTTTTTAGTTTTTATCTCCATTGTAGGAGATGGAAAGGAGACACAATATATAAAAATAAAAAATTGTATTACTATTTTAAACA
>NW_027109386.1:483809-516022 GCF_000696795.3 Halyomorpha halys
TATAATCCTATTAATATGAATTATTATACATTGTATAAAGCTTATTCCTGCAAAAATTCAAAAACTTATTTTCACGTTATGCTACATTGATATACTACATTTTTTTAATCTCCCATGCCAGTTTTTGAATAGTCATATATAATATCTAATATCTTTCTATCTTCCCTTCGTTCTTAGTGTTAGTATACTACACCGAACTGACCATACGAGTATTGGTAGGGCTTGAGGAGATGAGAACAACGCTTCTCACTCTTGGCATACTGATAATACATAATTTTCACTATTATTTATTTGAAATCGAGTGGTAATACTTTCAGTTTTTATTGTTAGCACAATAATGATATTCCCATCCATGATGAATGACGGTCGAATCGTAGTTGTAGAACTTTCACAAACGCTATTGCAAGAAATTATCCAATACAGTTATTAGGTTGTTTGGAAACAAAGCTTAGTTATTTCAATAACAAGGTAAAAGAAGTTATGTTAACGACTCGCAAGTTCCCATTCCGGCAAAACCAACAAGCCCGGATTCCTTCTCTGCAATGCTTCAGCTTTATCACTGCAATGCTTTCAGCTCCTGTTTCTTTTACATTTTTTTTCTTCATTTCACTCGATCCCTTTTGATATCTTTAGGCCGCCTTCATTTGCTACAGCTTACTATAACAAGCATCATTATCTCATAGCATTCCGTTTTTAACGAGTTCCATAAAAAATTAACTTCACCGTCCACGAACATCCATAATTTCTTAAGAATGGAAAAGTCTCCTCGGCACGTCATAAATATAAAATTTATATCTGAATTACGTTATGCCTATTCATAAATATATAGGAATGGTCATGTGCCAATCGATAGGAATATCTCCTACATCCTCACAGGCCCAAAGAGCCCAAGAGAAGAAAAAAGTTATTAAGTTATTGGTAATTTCATATCAGTCTTTTAATACTTTAAAACTATAAACTTAAACTACATTTTATTTTTTAGTACTTGAAAACTCTATATAATTACTTGTGAAAATTGATGATTCTGCTAAGTATAGAAGGAAAGTAAAATGTCAGCTGTTTCAAAACGTTAAAAAAAAAAAAATTTCATTCGGAGTTCCATATTTTAAAATCTGTAAACTCCATTAGAAAACCTATTGGAACATCAGTTAAAGTATAGTAAATTTGCTGAAAGATGAGTCCTAATAGAGCTTTTTATGTTCAGTAGTTCCCTGGTCACAGTTTTTTTAAAATGCAACGTTTCATAAATCAAAATGTTTGTCCAGACAACTATAAATCATCATTTTGTGTATTTATTTTGTTAAATATTGTGAAAACTACTATTCCTACGAAGATAAATATAATAAACTACTTTATATCATATTAAAATAGGTTTAATGTGAGTGCTAATAAACAATTTTACGTCGAATAGTTGCTAAGACAAATTAGATTTCCTCAAATTTATTCACTACTGATTTTTCAGTGCAATTTTGTATAAAATATGGCTTTTTTAAAACGCTGTATGTCGGAAACTATTGAACGTAAATAAATCTATTAGGGCTGATATTTTAGCAAATTTATCCTCTATTCTAGTGTTGTAGGTAGTTTTAAAGATATGAAACTCCGTTTGGAAAATTAATTTTTTTAACGTTTTTAAACAGCTGCCTTTTTATATTTCCCCAAATTATATTATTGTTCCTGAGATACAGCGTTTAAAAAAGCAACATTTTATAAAAAATGCACTGAAAAATCGGTAGTAAGTGAATTAATTTAGAGAAATCTATATCTCAGGAACAATTTGACGTTCAGATGTTTGTTAGCGCTCATATTAAAGCTAGTTTAATGGGCTTTAAAGTAATTTATTAAGTTTATCCTTGTAGGAGTAGTAGTTTTAATTATATTTAACAAAATAATTATTTCTAGTTGTTCGGACAAAATTTTGATTTATGAAACGTTGCGTTTAAAAAAAGCTGTATCTCAAGAACTATTGAACGTAAATAAATCAATTAGGACTCATCTATTATCAAATTTACACCACTGATTTTGCTGATTGATTTTTTATTAGGTTTTCTAGTGTTGTTGGTAGTTTTTATACATATAGAGCTCCGAAAAAAAAAATATTATTTTTAACGTTTTGAAACATCCCTAATTTTTTATTCCTTCTAACTATACTTGGCAGACTTATGAATTTTGATTAATAATTAAACATAGTATGCATTAAAGTAATAAAAAATTGCGGTAAAATAAATAACTTTTTTTCCACCAGGCTTTTGTACTATCATATACTAAAGCTGCGTCTACTCATTTTCAAAATATTAGGAAGGAAAAAAATAATTATTTCCAAAACATATTACAATGAATGATGAAGTTAATTAATACTTATGAATGTATTATTTTAAATTTAAAAATTGTGTTTTTTTTTAATGTTTATTAATGTATTTCGTAATAAGAATATTAAAGCTCTGATACCGTATTGCGAGATTGTAGAAGTGCCTCCAACCATAAATGGTTCGATTATACGGTAGCCGAAAACTGATTCCTTGTTTTGTCAACTGACAGGATAATTCTTCAGAAAATCTGCAATTTGCCATAGGTTTATGCCCACTGTTGCGCAAAACGAAGTGGCTTAAGTATTCCGAAAGTGTTATGTAACGAGTGCTGTTTATCTTGAAATATGGTGAGGAAGGAATATAATTCTGAAGAATGTCGTTTATATTCTGAAACGAAACCGCAAAAAGACAGCCATAATAAATCAATCACTAGATGGAGAATTTAGATTCAGATTCAGTTGAAAACTGGGGCTGTCCTTCACAGCGATTCATATTCATGAAATTTTATTATTCTGTTTATTTTTTTATGATATAGCATGAAAATTAATATTTCATGTTCATTTACTAACTTCTGAGTCCTGAATCATCCTGAACTTATCAATGGTTATTCCTTGTTATAAGTTGAACGAATATTTTGTATAATTGTAGGTGGCGTTTCATCCCACTGTGTAGGGTTCATCAAGGCTGAATTATTATAGATAGGAAATGGACATACTATAATTAAATTCATTTATTTTCTAGTGATAAAAATATATTGTACAATTACTAACATTTTTAATTTATTTCGTGTTTCTACATTACATTATAGCCCTATTAACCTATTGTTCTTGAATGGAGCAGATATTAATACAAAAAAAAGATTAACAATTTTGTTTGATTATTTTGTCATTTAATCGTTATTATAGTTTTGAAGATTAATTGCATAGCTGGGCCGAAACGTTGGAGGCCAAAATAAAAGAAGCGTAAGAAACTTTTTTTTTTTTCTCTTGTTAAGCATCACATTATACTTTAACATTTCAATAAAACTTTTAAATAACTAATAGTTGCCAATAACAAAAATTAAAATAAATAAAATCACTGAATTTACTAACTTATTTTATACATTATTTATAATTTTGTGAAATATTATTTTTAATCAATATTCATACTTATCTAATTTTGTTTTTAATCTTGAACGCTCTGCAGATGAATCTGGCTATTTACACCATAAAGGTACCATTATGGATATTATCTATTTTCTAATATGAATTTATTTTTTGTCCAAGCATTTATTATGCCACATGAATATTTTTTTTTTATTTTCATTATTTAATTATTCCTCATTTTATTAATATTTATTATGTTACATGATGATATTTCAGCTTAACAGGAAACTTTTCAGTCAAATTGTCTTAGTAAATTAAAACATTTCAGCCTATAGCTTTTAAGAGGGACATATACTGAAATCTAATCTCGGCTAAAGCAAAGGGTTTAGAGTGGTGTGTAATTAAACCTCCCACACGAGGCCAATGTTTAACGGTGTTGTATAACGGCAGTGAGGCTATAATAGTTATAGTATTAGCATGGAGATATAATATATCTAAATAAATTTTAATAGTATGTCATAAATATTCAAATAGAATTTCAGGTGTTAACTAGACATATGAAATATACGATGTTTAAAGGTAATTGTAAAAATCGACTAAAAAACGTTATCAAAGAAGAATACACATAAATTCTCAAAACTTAAGGTTTTACATTATTTATATATTGCGAACATATGTATAATTCAAAAAGTTAATGTTAAAAACTATTTTTTGTTAAATTCTTAATAAACTCTAATTATGGGATTTCGGGGTGAGCCGGGAAGAGAAGATTTGGTGTCAGGATCTCTTTGAGATACCGTAACGTTATCGTCATACATGAAAAAATACTTATTATAAATGAATGTTCTAAAGGTAAGAAAAAAAAGGCTCTATATCAGGACGTGAGGATGAGGTTCCATGCTGAATCCTTTTTTAAGCTAATTTTACAATCTAGATAGATAAATAATGCCGCCTGTACCAGCCTTCTCCACGCCTGTCTATCTTGGGCTACTGTTGATTCACGTGGTCTCTTGCCTACTATACTGGCATTCATTGTAGATGCGTCCTGATGGATTCCTTCGAGCCGTATCTTAACCTCCTTGCCTTTATATCATGTTATATACTATATTATATTATATTATATACTATATTATTATATGACTAACCACTCTCTGCAAGAAGTTCACAGTCAGTTCTTCTCCCCATGTGTTACGGCTCTGATCCCAGATCTCTCTTGTAGTTGTACAGAGGATATTCTATTAAAATCTATCGATTCTTTTTTTTAGAATGTCTGTTAGATGCCAATTCTTGCTGCCGCATTTTATCATATAATAATAAAGATTAATATATCATAATCATATCATTTCTCAATAACTTTGTATATTTACAAAATACTGAATTACAATTACAAATTCGAAGCAACCAATAAACAGGCATGTTTTCTTGAAAATTATTACTACATGAATTAAAAAATAAATTATATTATATTTAATTTTTGATAATATTGTCTTTCACACCACTACTTCACAAGCGAACTTCACATCTACTACGTCACAATGCTTCCTTATTATAGCCTGACATCACACCTGACCGTAGTATGATGATGGTATGTTATTAACAGAGTAATTACACGTGTGTTTCGGTGATTTAGTAATCTTAGCGAAATTACCGGTTACAGTTCCAACCCTGGATCAAAAGAGTTCTCTTATCGTGATCTAAATCCTTGAACTTGATCTAGACAAATTATTTCTGCATTAATGTAGCTCATACGAAAGAAAAGAAAATAACAACACCTCTTTACCAGGATGTTGATAAACAAGGTCAAATCAAGAACTGAGTATTGAGAGTAAGCTACTCACTCATACGAATATATGCCAAATCCAAACAAGAATTAAATTAAAAAAAACATTAATAGTTTAATGTTTATAAGAAATAAACTAATTTCCTATAAGAAATAACAAGTTTGTTCTCACAGTAACAATCGGATTTAAACATCCAATTTTGTAAATTTATTCAATCTCATTTTGGTGAGGGGATCATATGGTTAATTGACGTCACAGGCGCTCGTCGTATGTCTCGACAGCCTGGGTCCTGTTTCATATTAAAGTGCAAACTAATACTATTAGTCTTGTAGGTTTAACTTAATACAATTACACTGACTTGTACAATAGTAACTTGTACTTTAGTACTTTTTAACTCCTTTAATATCACTAATAGTCGTCCCTACTATGAAAAATTTAGTGTTAGTTTAAGTATAGAAACAACGTGCTAATGTTTCTATACTTGTATTCTGAACTAATACTATTAGCTTTCATTATGAAATAGGCCCAGGTCACTTGTTCGACAACCAAACTCACACTCTTTTTTATGCTGGCCAGCGTTCGTAGGAAGAACCACTGGAACGGTCAAATTTACACCACCACAACCTCACAGAAATCCAAAACAAGACGCGAGGCACCCTTGTACCGGACACATCAGCGGCACATGAGACGGCGATCACCACAAAATCGTGAGAAACGACCATTCACTATCTTTTACTTGTCCCTTTAGGAAATAAATTTTTACAGAAATCATTTATATGACTACATCCAATTTTTCCAAAATGCCTCTCAATTTATTCAACCTAACTAAACATGCAATAAAGGCTTCTCGGTTCTGTGGAAAGTATCGGGCTTCTCAGATTGAAAACAGTAAATATTGTACACTAACTGTTATCTTTATCATTTTTAAAAATAAAAATACAATAATTTTATTTTTTAAGATCATATTGAAATAGAAAGTGAACGCCATCATCCGGTGAGTAGAAATTAAATTAAAAATGCACAAACTATATCAATAAAAAGCCTCACAATGACTCCATAAAATTTAATTCAATTGCAGTAGAAGGAACTGGAATGAGCATCGTTAGAGCATAACAAGAGATACAAGGAGTAAATAAATTAAGTTTGAAATAGCAGGCATAAAAGAGTTTTGAATAGGTACTATAATATTTATTATTTTCTTAATTTGTTTCACCTTTATTTAACTTGACATCATAATTAAAATAAAATAGTATCAACACATAAATAAATAAATCAACTATTGTGTTTTAATTTTGACCTAAAAGTAAGATATAAAAAACGAAATAATAACTTTCTTAATTTATTTCAAACTTATGACCTTTTTTTGATTTTTTTTTTTTTGTTTAAACTTTATTTCACAATTAAAAAAAAATAGTACCAAGACATAAAATCAATCAAACACTATTGTTTTAATTGTGACCTAAAGGTAAGATAAAAAAAACAAAATAACAATGTTCATAATTTGCTTCACTTTTCGATCTGCTATATTACCATTTTGTTCTCCTCATCATTATGTCACAATTGAATTAAAATAATAATTGACCTTCTGATCTTCTATATTAAAAATATTTCGTTTTTTTTTTTTTTTGTGTGTGTTATTTTAGAATTGAAACAAAATAAATAATACACTTTTGTGTTTTAGTTGTGAATGAAAGATGATATTTAAAAAATACTAATAATTTACTTTATCTTCTGATCTTTTATAGTACAATGTTTTCGTTTTGTTTTGTTTTATCTTGACATTACGTCACAACTGAAACATAATAGTGTCAAGATAAAAATATATAAATTACACACTATTTTGGTTTTGCTGTGAGCTAGGCATAAAAAAAAAAAAATCAAATAGTTACTTTCAAAATTCCGAAAACATTCTTAAATGAGCACTTCTTAAATAAATAAGCAATCCATCTTTAATAAAACAATTTAGAATCTCAATATCCTATATTAGATTAAAAAATCAGATTAACAAATAAATAGAAAGCTTATATATTTGTTAACATAAAAGAATGTTAAAAAAAAAAATATTCGAATCACACAATAAGGTTGATAACAAATTGTTTTCAACAAAAACATTAAGCAGCTAAAATCTCATAATTTTGTTGATTATTTATTCTATTAAATGTTTTCAGAACTACCAAGAAAAAATGCATTTCTTTGATTAACGGCACCAACTTTGGTTCATTACCGACGTATTTTACTTTGAAATTTCTATAGTTTCTTACATATCATTTTCTTTTTCACCTATATATGAAATATACAGATAACGAGAAACATTATGAACGAGAAAAAAATAAAATCCCAGTTATCAATTGAAAAAATGATTTATTTTTTAAATTGTTGGTATATCATACATTTATGATTGATTTTATTTGAAATTATCGAAAATTATGATTTTTATTAAGATTATAATCAAAACATTTTATTCTATTTAATGGTGAATTACAAGAGTTTAATTCCTTTCCGGTTTCCCCTACAAGTTAGTCGATATAATCATAACTGTATAAAGCAGATCAAACTTTATAAAAATTTATATAAATGACATGGTCTAGATCAATGATTCCAAAAGTGGGCGCTGCAGCGATTCAAAGGGGATGGTGATGTCCACTAGTAGATTTGAGGGACAAGTTGTCCCCGTCTGCTCAAGATATAGAACCGAGGATTTCTAAAATGATAGCAGCACACCAGGTTCATCCTTCTCATTAAGATGATTTCCAATGTTTTAACTATTTTTGTATTACATTCTATTCTGAGTTCAATAAATGATTTCATAATATCCAAGTTCAAAGTTTCTAATTTACACCTTTCTTTGCTATATTTCATAAAAAAGGAGGAAACTTTAATACATATATATTTCCTATTAATTGCAATTAAAAGTTTTAAAAAAATTGATCCAGGGGGCGCAAAATAATATTTTTCCTGGAAAGGAGTGGTAGTTAGTGGAGTTTGGGAACCACTGGTCTAGATGAAATGGTGCACAATGGCCTAACACATTCGTCGGCACACATGAAAATATTATTATAGGTTAATTTTTCTTGATAAGACTTACTAACGAACTTTATAACTGGATAATTTGATGACAATGTAGCGAGTGGCTGAACAAATCTGGACGCAGAACAATAAGGAGGAAGTAAGCGAACGGCTGATTGGCTCATTATCAGCCCATTGAGACGAATCAGCAGCTGACTACGAGTGTAATCCCAGCTGGCTTACAATGGAAGTGTTACGTTTCGCAGCGTAATCTTTTACAATCAACTGCCCGTCATCAATATTTATGTCGTTTCAAATCACTATTTTTCAACTACCGGCGTAATATTAAATTTCTGTACATTAGATTTTTTTTATCAAAAACATCTGAACATACATTCTTTGAACTTTTATTTCATTTTCATTGGGTCATAAAATGGCAATATAAGGCTATAATTTGAGGGTATGATTGATTTTCAAATCTTTTCTAGTTCTCCACTTTACCTAACTCTGGGTTATCCAATGGAATGGGATACTTTATTTTAGCTTTTTTCTGGTAGTAAATCATATTTTAAGACAAATTAATTTTGGGAACTTTCTATATCGCACGCATCGCGAAGGCAATAGTCGCCGAAAACATATAATTTTTACGTTATTTACCGAAAATCCTACAGGATAATATTGCTTTAGAATCAGATTTATTGAAAAAAAAAATCCCCCTTCCATCGGAAATCATAGAGTTAGGTGCGCGGAAAATAAACAATACCCTATATGAAACTTTCTTTAAAAAAATTAATTTTTAAAACGATATTATATTAGTGAAAATTCCTATAACGATTCTTTCAATGTTATTCTAATTTGAGCATTAGCACTCACCTTATTGGGAAAACAGTTGTTTTTATTTTTTCTTATTATTACATTTCAATCTCTGTTGGCTTATGTCTTAATTAAGTTTAAAATAATGATTAATAATAATCAAGGTGTAAGAACTTATAAACTAGTGCCTTCACTCCCTCCCTCGCTGTAAGTTGAACAAAATAATTTTTTTCGTGTCTATTAACCTTGTTACTATTCATGGCAACGCAGCCTTAGTTTAAAGATAATTTAGTCTCCTACAATTCATATGAATGAATTTTTTTTTAATAGGCATGACGCTTGAGACAGATGAGAATTTATTCATAAAAGTCTTTTTTTTAATTTATGCCCTAAGGGAACATCGTATAAAATTAATCCAAAAATTCCCACTTTTATGTATATTTTTTTGCTGTTCATTCTAAAGGAACGTCGGATAGATTTTTTTATCAATGTAATTTATATTATGTAGTTTCAGAATTTCAATAGAAAAAAATCATGAACTGAAGGTTTAGAAAATTCAAATTATTGAACACAATTAATGTCTGTTATAATAAGCCAATGTCGCCCGAAAACCAGTTCGCTAAATAATCGATGCAAATTTTAATCACCATGTTTCAATATAAATTACTATCGATCATGTCAAGCAATTAATCATTATTTCACATTTATGCGAAAACCCAATCAATCAGTTTTTTTCAAAATCATAAATAATACGAAATTAGTTTCAGTACTTTCACATTTTCTGAAATTATTGATAAATTAATGATTGCAAGATAATATAGTAACAACAATTCGTAAAAACTAAAATCATTATCTTTAATTATTTATATCTTAGCAGTGAAGGGGAAGAAAAAACATTTCATAACTTACGAAAATGGGCAAATATAAGCACATTCCAAATTTAATTAATTGAAATTAATATTGTCAATTTTAAACTCCTAATTAAAATTAGCTCACTACTAAATTATTTGCAATTCAAAAATTCTTTTTATTTACACTGTTTTTTTTTTTCGGCAAACGTATATTTCAAGAATTTTTGGGCGTCCTATTTGTCCAAATTTGGAGGAAATAGAGAATTAGTCTACAAAGATTTAGCATAAATTGAATCCACTTTCGTTTCACGATGTGCAAAAGCATTTTTTTTTTATTTACAGATGTTTTTAAAATGGCTCTTCCCATAGATTTTATTATTAAGCTATAAATCAAATATAAAAAAACTAATAATAAAATTAATCTTTAAACCTTGAAATATATAAATATTTAATTATATATTTAAAATTACAATTAAAAAATTAAAATAACTAGGGAGATACGCATACCCTATCCACCTAACGATGGACCAACCCCCATTTTACAAATTACACATCTGTACATTTAATTTTATTTTACGACTCAATTTTATTGCTCCACCTTACAGGTAAAATAAACTATTACACAGTAATCATATGTAAAATAAAATATTACACTGTGAACACTAAACACTTTTTTTAGACCTTGAGATTTAGATAACCTACCCAGTTAAAAATGGTGAGGAAGCTATACTAACTTATGCGATGGGTAAGACTTTTTTAAAATAAATTATTGCTGTTGTGAAATTCTTACAACAAATATTGAAGTATCGATGTTACGTTCACAACTACCTATTGTAAATAATATATTATAGTATATATTATGAAACCGTTATATTAATAAAGACATCTGACAGGGCACACTTTATAAACCAGTTCGGGGTGTGACTGGATAGAGCGGGTCAGGAGAAAGTTCGCGAATACAGAAGCAGTCCATCGAGGCAGCATCATTAATGTCCGGAGCGGTATCTCAGATCTTTCTGTTATTATTACTCCTTTATTAATAGTGTTTATAGTCTTCGAGGAAAACTAAGCAAAAAAAAAGGAATAAAAAGATTTTGATGAGTTCTTGTGCTCAACGCCCTTTTACCTCTTGAAGGGGTAATGCTGTTCACATCTGAAATTCATCCATTTCAAATTTTATCTCAACGCTACTTTCTAAAAAAGTGTCAATAAGTGAAAAAGAAAAAAGAACATAGTAATCAGAAGAGTTGAGCCAGTAATTTATTCCTAAATTATTTTTATTTATTTACATATTTATCGTAATTTATTTTGTACTTGAAAATTTGGTGCAGTGTGGTTAACTTTCACTTTCCATCCTACTTTGAGTTGAATCATACTCGCTCGTTTCAGAACAGATAGTTTTATGTTATTCTTTTCCGCAAAAGTTTTCCAAATAATTTTAGTTGACAGATTTATTAAAAACTATTTCAACAGTTCTCAAAAAAGTACTTTTAATAATAGTTCTCGTTGCAAATTTTCAAATTTTACTTTTGAAAAACTATGTTAGAAATATAAAAGGTTACTAAAACTCGCGTTCTGCTCTTAGCCTTTTGTTCAAAGCTAATGTTTATAGAATCAATATTGAAAATACTAAGATTGATTTTAAGGAGTTAGTAATCCTAAAAGGCTCATAAGTGCGTTAAGTGCAATAAATAAACTAACAATTAATTAACGTTCTGACATGAAAAGAGTAATCATACTAGAAATCATTATTACTAATAAAAATGTAAGATGCTCAATTATTTCAAATGAATAAAATGAAATGTACAATGGAATACTATTTTTAAAACATTAGTCATGTAAAGTTATTCAGATTATTTAAATGAAGATAAGATTATTTTGATATTAAATAACACTTGGAGTCATTCAAGAAATCCTAAGAAAATATAAACTATTATAAAAATTGGGCCTTTTTAATGAAACTGATGCAGCAACATCTCAGGCATACTGCCTTAATTTTGCGTTACTCGGTAATGTGAACTTAGAGAAACGTGTATTTCCATCGAATACACGAATTCGAAATTTTCCAAAATCACAATACTTAACCCTCACTATATATTCCATAAACAGCTAAGCGAAAGTTAATGACTTATTTTTAATTTTTACTTAAACATTTAAAGAATAGTTAGTGAGCGGATTGATTGTACAAATCATTTAATTGGTAATTAAGTACCAATGTACTCTGCACAAAAATATCGCTCCAGGAAATGCAATTAAATAATCTATAAAGAAAATAAATTATATAGATAGATAATCACACTGACCTACGTACTTGGCAGAGGTTTTTTTTTTAATTGGAATAATAATAACCTACGATTTCTATTTATAACATTTTCAATAATCCAGTACTCAACAAAGGGGAATGATATATTGGGAAAGAAGGAAATAACCCATATTCCAAAGAAAGAAATAACCAAATGAGGAATTGGAAAACGTTAAGGAAAATTGTCCTTATAGAACAGAGAGCGGTGAAGCTGGCCACACCTTAGGTAACACTTCCTCATGCGATACCGTTCCTGTCTGGCAGGTTCTGAGCCGAGGTCACCGCGAAATTTCGAATCTACAACCGAAAATCGATCCTGACTGTCAGTCCAATATCAGACTAACTAGACAGCTCGGATAGGCCAGGGAAATTACAAATAAAATCTCGAAAGACATACATTCTGAAAACAAACATTTAATAATTTTGCATTACTGGTTAAAACTAATTTGACGCTTTTTAAGAAATCTATTAAAAACAGGTTAGCCATATTTCGTACTTCATTTCACAGGCCGCACTCTAGACTTATGTTAATATCAACGGCCAACAAACAATTCAGTCACTTGTACTATTTCACATTAAAATATTAGTTTTAATGGTATAGTTAAATTAATAATAATGGTTCATAAATAATAATAATATAATATAATCTCTAGTCACATTTACACTCTTTGTATAAGTAATAAAGATAATCATTTAAATATGACATTTCTTTTTTCAATCTATTATTTTGTTCAGGATTAGAATTCTGTAATAGTTATAAAAAAAGAAAAATTTACTGAATGGTATTAAAATAAATCTGCACCACTACAACCCATGAAGGGGGTAATACTTTATTAGGAAGTGTTATTACTAGATCTACGGTTGTGCAAGGAGTAGATTTGGTCAGAATTACACTCGACCGTCAGCTTTTTCCCCAATTAAGAGTACCCATTTTATAAGGCTGAGTGAACCCCGGAAGGCTCCCACTAAATAATTGTCTGTCAAAGCCGGATTCAAACCCAAGTCCTTGGACTTAGTAGCACCATGAATTGTATTATGAATTAATAAAAATAATACGAAGAAATGTCGCGTTTAAATAAAATACGCATACTAAGCTGTTTATTGCTCAGTCTGCGACTTACTACAAGAATAATGTTTGTAAAAAGTTCTCACAGCGTGTAAGAAATAACTGAAATACTGACTTAACTTTGTGATAATGAGAGTCACGGAAGTTTTCTATAGTAAAAATTTTAACAATGAAATTTAGCAAAAAATTATCTTTCTGACCTAATCGGGGCTGTGCACACAATGAAGATACGTAGTAATAAATCAGTCCTTAGTACTTAACGAAGGTTCTTATGCACCAAAATTGAAAATACATTGTCTTAATCGAAATTAAAACTTTTGTAATATCCCTGAACGGTATGAAAAAATGTTAATTAGAGCATTTAAAGAGGTAGCCTCATCGATTAGAAATTGAATTAAAAACCATTCTTGAAAATAATTATTTAACATTATTATATTACTGTCATTCAGTTCTATTAAGTATTTATATCATATAAAAAATAATTGATTAATGAAATGGAATAAGCCGCTAACATTCTTTAGATAGAGAAAAAAAAAAACCTAACGAACCGGTGATGTTTATGGGGTTTAACCGTTATAGTCCGATCATTGTCGGTAATACCACTAATCTTTAATAGTAGGATAAATGTATGAAGGTAATTGTTTTTTCTTTTATTGTGCATTATTACATTCTTTTATGTTCTATACATTCAGACCTGAGAGAGCACTTTCACACCATATTTGTGGAGCTATATAGATTAAATAATAAATAAATTTATGACAACAGAATAATAATAAACAGATAAAAAATTAAAGATAAAGTGCAATAACATCTTAAATACATTCATTCCTATACATGTATTTACATTCAGTATCAGAAACTCCGAACCGAGCTTGTCCCCCACTTGTCACCACTTCTCTCTTAAAAGTTTCACCTAGTGGTTTTTAAACAGCTTGTAAAATTCCTCAGTGACCAACTATTGGTAATCAGACTCATATACTAATTTATCAAAGCCTAAAACGAACCATATTGAAGAGAAAAATATTTACAATTAATAGCCATCACCATAAAGCGCAACAGTACCCCATTGAATATACAACCAATTATTTTAGAAAAGTCAAAACAGGTCGTAATGTTTAAGCCTCCAAAAATTTGAGAAAAAAAACTACACAAATTTGGTATATTTCAAGCAAGACCTCCAATCATCGTTGCTTCATATAGCTGCCCCTAGAAAATAAGGGAAAGGAAGGTTCCAAAGGGATGATCTCAATGATACGATATTTTCATAAACAGCATCCCGCACTCCAGAGTTGAGGGATGATCCAGTTTTTATAGTAAAATGTCATTGTTCTTAGTAGTTCACATGGTTTATCCTCTTTTAACAAAAAAATATATTTAATTAATAAAAGTCGATAAGATAAGATATCACTTCAACATAATAATAAAATCTTTAAGATTTATAACTAAAAAATGAACAAGCTTTATCAGTCCGCAAAAACACCTATGCATTTTCCCTCTCATCAGTCAAAGGTTGTAATCTGCTATTACTCTATTATTTCTCATAACTATTTAGAAAAAATAGGTACCTGAGAGATGAAAATATGCAACAATAGGTCGTACCGTTTAAGCTTCCAAATATTTGGAAAAACAATACAAAATTGAAATGTTTCTAGCAAGACGTGAAACATCAATGCTTTTCCCTTCTCAGCAGTCAAAGGTTATATATGATTTAGGGTATTCAACAGATGAAAATATATTTTTTATTTCCCCAAAATCATGATAATCTGACTTGTGGGGTGATTTTGCAGCCAACTTCTCTATTGTAATGTTTTTGATATCACTATATTATTTAAAAAGTTTTTAGTAATCACTGTGTAATATTTTATTTTAATTTAAGTTCAGTACTATATTTTCGAATCTTTTAAAGTACAAATTAAAATACTTGAAATTTCGTTTCCCTACTTACACTATATAGAAAACATAATATTAGCTACACTAGAAAATACATGTGAATTACAGTTATACAATCTGAGCTACGTAGTAATCGTTACATTGAAATGAACAGTTGTATAATTTGTAAAATGGGGTGTCCTCCGTTGGGCACACAGGGGCAACCCCCCCCCCTAGTAAAATAATAATAATACAAAATAATAGGTTATTAAATATTATTATTTCAATT
The DNA here is from genome assembly GCF_000696795.3 of Halyomorpha halys. NCBI lineage: Eukaryota > Metazoa > Arthropoda > Insecta > Hemiptera > Pentatomidae > Halyomorpha > Halyomorpha halys. The sequence goes on from NW_027109386.1 coordinate 499,181, forward strand.
AAATAAGAAATAAAATAAAAATTTCCACTGACACATAGACAGTGACAGTGAGACAGTGGCCTATAAGAGGGAAGAGGGGCAGACAGTGAGAGAGAAGATGCGCCAAGTTCCCTTTCACTGGGGCTAAAGGTCGCTGTAGCCACGAACTATCTGCATCGCGGAGAGCTAGAGTCACTTGTTCTCTTAGCAGCAAACTGTGAGAACAGGCAGCGATCTTATAATAAGTGCACACAGCCCTATTTTAAACATTTCATTTAATCCGCTAGAGAAAAAAAAAGCATAATGAAAAGGTACATCCTGCTGTATAGGGGCATAAATAACATCATAATAATAATTGAAAACAAAAACAGAAGTCCCTCACCTACAAGCGCACATTCCGTTGCCATGCTAACTTCACAAACTATTTAATAATTTATTTATTGTTATTTAGAACTGTAAAAAAATATATACAACTAGTAAATTTGCTTGAAGTTATAAAATGACATGATGCAAGCATGTAGAAAATCTACCCATTTATATAACTCTAATAAAATTTCTATAGGAAAAGATCTCGGAGCCATCATCCAGCAGCTTTGATGGATTATCAGATAATGAAGGAGAAGCCAGATTAGAAACAAGGGGGTTTAGGTAGTCCAGAAGTTTATCATAGAAGGAACGGTATCTGGTTCTGGCTTAATCGGCAACATATGGAATATTGAGGTACTGATGAATGACTTGATTTGTGACGAAGTAAGGAGCATCAAGAATTTTGGACTGTAAGGATTGAATACGAGAGGAATTCGATGGTTAAGTGGAGCCCCAAAGATCAACTCCGTATGTCCAGATTGGCCTTATAACAGTCATGTAGATCAATCTTTGGTAATAGATTGGAAATTCAGACCATTAGTCTAATAAATGTTGTAAATAGTCTATTTACAACTATTAAGTATGAACTTATCAAATAAAAATATTTCTTATATTTGAATGATTTTGTTAGAAAATTATAGTTGGATGCTTGAAAAAAAAAAGTGTGGAAACGTTATTAAGAAATATTGGATTGTGTAGTTTTAATCTAAAATTAAAGTTTAAAAATTAATGAAGTTCTAAAAAAACAGGGTGATTTTGACTGTTTTGATGACCTGGGCAAAATAGCGTGTAATTTTTTTTTTTTTTTCAAAATTTGATGTGAGGTTTAATTTATATTTAAGGTTGTCCTTGAGCATGGCCGAAACGTTGGACTAATGATATAATAAAGAGTGTTGAGACTTCCATAAGGATACCATTTGATTTATTTAATAGATGAATACCAGTCTCAAGAATTTGAATAAATTATATAAAATATTTCTTATATTTGAATGATTTTGTAAGAAAATTATTGGATGCTTGAAAAAAAAAAATTGTGAAAACGTTATTTCGTTAATAAAATCGGAAGATATTAGGGGGAAAAAATTTAAAAGTTAAAAACGTGAAATTTTATTTTATTATTTTTTACTAGTTGTTTACAAAAAAAAAATCTTAAAATTTACTGGTTATATCCATCTGTATTATGAATGAATATGAATTTAACACGTTATATTAGCATTTAGATGCCTACTATTTAAAGTTACTGACGATAATGTTATCAACATTGCTGTTTCTAAACAAGAAAATGAATCTAATTTCGTTTATATCGATTAATAGCTGAGAATGTTAGTTCAGGACATTCCATTCCGAATATAATAAACATTTGCACTGCTTCAAAGGACATTGGAGGGGGTAAGAGAGCACTTTATATCCTTTTCATAAGACCTAGAACACGGTTTTGGGGATTTAGGATATGTCTGTTAAATATATTAACTTATTTATTTGTTTTTAACTTTGCTACTATCACTAATATTTTATTTTAATTTATTTCATCATTTGTACTAATTCATAACTCCGTTGTTTTTTCCGTGTGCTTGCTGAAAGTTTAACTTTCACATACTCCGTTCTGAATTTTTTAATGTAATTTGATGAGTCCATATATTTAAATAAAACTTGTACAGTAAATTCATTATTTGTGATGGAAAAGAGAAATATGAATGAAATAGAAAGAAAAAATAGATAGAATTAAGAAGAAAAACATTGACAAGGAAACTAAAAAGAAAAGAAAATGTAATAAAACTTCGTTATAAGGAAAAAATAACAATGTGTGATATGTAGTTAAAATGGAACAAAAAATACTGAAAGTAAAAAGAATATAACTTTGTTAATTACTTTACGGGGAGACCTAGCTGAATGGATAACTTACTCCAAAGACTCGAGTTTGAATCTGGCTGTGGTAGATAATTATTTATTCTGTTACTGTTGCTGAGAGTCAACCCTGTGGGTTCTGGGGCCTTCCTGAGGGTTCACTTAGCATTATAAAATTGGTGCTATTAATTAGAGGAAAATTCTGCGGTTGAGCGTGATCTTGAAATAATCACCTACTAGAACTGGACCCTTTCAGAGTTGCAGCGGTTCACATTATTATTCATTACTTTTAGTTAGTATTTGTATTACACCTAAAAAGACTGATCATTATACAGTGTATTATAGAAACCCATTACATATTGCCAGCATTGCTTATTATTAAATAAAGCATATCTTTCTGCATATTGGATATATGCATATATGTTACGGAACAGTTTTTATACTCTACAATGGAACTTTTGACCGCCAGAGTATAACCAACGAGTATTGAATAGTTCTGACCCATTTTACAGTCGGAGGTTGTTTTGGTTTTATCTCAGTTTCCAATTTACCATTATCAAGATTATTCCCTTATTCAAAAACGGTCAGCTATGAGAGTCAATCATTCAATTTATTTAGTTTTTTTATGAAAAGTGAATATAGTAATGATTTTTAAGTATCAAATTCATAATACATATAAAAATGACTCGATAAGAAAAAAAATATGGCATCAAAAGGTCATCGGCGATCTCTCCTCTAAGATCACGAACGTTGCAACAACGCACACGAAGAGGCATACGTTACTTCTACAAGATGCCGGCACATTGCCAGAGGCCCGGTTGCAACACACAGCGTATCTTCCCCGAAATTATTCTCGATACCATCTCCATGAGATCGAACGTGATGACCGGGACCTGGCGGCTTGTGCTAAAGGTGGTTCCAGAGATAATTACCAGAAGGCCATTATCGTATGAATTACAGTCCTTGGTAAGGGTTCCATCAGATAGTGCAACGAACGTAATGGAGTGCAATTGGAAACTGAATGAAAACGCCTACGGTATGCAATTCTCTTGTTTCCAGGTTAAGGTGAGGCGGCTGATATATAGGCTACAAGAGGCCCGGCAATATCATAAACACAACTCTGCTATAGTTGGCTCAATAAAACTATTTTAATACAACCATACATATTACCTTTCTTGGTAAACACGATTTATATTATTATAACCCAATAGAAAAAAAATAATTTTTAAATCAAATTTTATTTAATTTAGAAATAATAAAATATATCTACATACGCAGAAAGATGACTAAAATGAATATAATCAAACTATGTACATGAAGAAATAAGTATAAATAAAATTTTAAACTAATATAATAATCAAATAAAAGCACTAATCACATTCATATTATTACTAAATATTTTACTATTATGTAAAATATTTAAACTCTTGACCTGAGTCTCTATTACATATGAGTGGTAAAGCTGAGTTATTTGAGATTCCAGCGCATCCCTCTCAGAGCGTCACTGCTAATGAGATAGTGGAGGCTGATTAAGTGCACTCAAGCCTCAAATACTCTACATGAGTATCTGTTCTTCGCCAAAACTTCAAAGAAATAAATCTAATGATGGTGGAATCTAATTATAAATATATTCCAAATTAAAATAAATACAACTTATATATTTTCATTTGTTATATAATAACAATGGAAAACGGCATTGGTATTTCCTCTTTTGACAAGCCCCGGTCACGCAACATGACAAGGGCATCAGGCTTAGTTTAGTATCCATGGCCATGCGTCGAGGAAACTTGTTATTACTGGCCTCAACATGGAAACACAAGGATCCGTCGTCGATTTTCCGCGTTACCGGGAAACGCAACACCTGATAATAAATCATTATAGAAGTGCAAAATGTTTCATTAAAATTATGGTACTGTAAGATATGAGAATCTTCCTCCAAAGCAAGATATTGATATATTTAAATAGTAAACACAATTAAACAGCTGTTCACATTTAAATAACTCTACATTGTTGAAAAACAAATAAGAACGCACTTCGTTTTAACAAAACTGCTTCCATTCAAACATTATTTTAAAAGAAATAATTTTAAAATAAAATAACACTATTTTAAAAGAATTAATAAGTGTTGTGGCATACATCATAAATTTGAAATACATTGATAGTAGCACTAGAGTATCAGTATTAAGTTTGCCAACCCTATCATTCCTTTAATCATTGGACGTGATTTTTTCCCAACAAAAAATGTAGCTATCCCAAGAGCAAACATCATTTCGACATCAATAGCATATTAACTTTCACATAAAAAGCCTTCATTTCGAGCCAAATTGCACCAATTCACTCAGATGGGGTTGATTACGTGTAGCTTCACCTTCAAAATTATTTCAACCTCAGTATTACTAAAAGCGAACACCCTTACGAACCTTGAGTGATTCGAACCAGATGGCTATGCATTAGTACTGCACAATCAAACTATTAAAAAAAATGAAAATTACTAATACCCAGGATTCGTGGAAACCTTATGAAGTAATTTATAAAAATAATATTCTGATTAATTTATTATTTTAATACTAATAAATCTAATTCTTCCTTTATATTGCCATTATTTCTTATCAATTTGTCTTCCACGTTGCGAAGACACAGAATTACATTAAATTTTCACCAGTTTCCTTTTTAATTTCATCTATATAGTTATATTTGGCCCTATTTCTGATCTGTTTTAATTTTACACGGAGACTTATCCTACACGGATCTAAATGGTGGCAAGCCATGGTCGGAACAGAAAGTGACATTGCAACTTAAAAAAATGTAAATGAAACTAAAATTTGAAAAAAAATATGTAATTATAATATTGATTTATTAATTATTACAATTATTTGCTCGAAAAAAAAGTTTTATTAAATTAATATTTTTTTTATTTTTAGAGGAGAGGGGGCAGGTGCCCCTCCCTGCCCCTTGCTAGGTACATCAATGTTTTCCTACTGAATTCGGCTATACTGCCACTTAACTATGAACTTTTTCTTTATGCACACTGAATATTCTGAATAATTCAAAAGTAATTTTTGATTAAGAAAATAGTTCACACCTTTATTCTATGGACACACAAGGCTTACCTCAAGAATTCCCTTACTACTTTGATTGATGAACTAAAACGGATCAACTGATAAGTACAGTTGCTTCAAGACAGATTCATTAGTTTATCACTAATTTTGATAAAAACTAATGTTGCTAAATAAATAGTCTGAAGTTAATCAGAAGTTGATTTATTAACTTATCAAAAATTAAGAAAAATGTCTTTTATAACTTAAATAATAAGTAAATAAATATAAATATTAAGTTTTTAATTATTTATTACCTTTCAAATGTTAAATAAAATGATGATTTTATCTGGTACGGTGACTGTTTCTGTCAATGAATCAACGATATCATACATTAAAATACATGCAGGGACTTATTAGACCGTGAAAAAATAAGATTGACTTTTTTTCTGACGTCTTTAATGTTTTTTTTGGGAACATTCTACTGAAAAGGCAATTGAGACATTCACCAGTTAAGTCAGAGAAAAAAATTCCTTATGTATAGAGTTTGAAAATATCTTGAAAATTAGAAATAAGTAGATAAAACTATTTTAACTTTAGCCCTGATGAAAATATCCAACGTGGGCCAAAACGTAGGCTATCAACAAATACTTAAAACTATTTCTTAACTGACTGTAGCCCAGATTTCTTCTTCCAGCTCACATAGATTTCAATAGAAAGTAATCAGAAATTCTATGTAACGACAATGATACCGAATGGATTTTGTAAATTATCTACAAATTTTTTTTTTAGGTGATACTATGACAAAAATTAAGAGAAACCTATCCAAGGGTTCTTGCCAATACGCTGTATGAACCGAGAACAAAACATTTTATATATTTTAAGAAATTTTTTATGGTATCTCAAACTGCCTTTCCTCTGCTTCTGTTTGATGGTTATTACAAACCAATTGATTGGTTTTTTAGAGTAGAATATGACAAAAATATTATTCATTATATTAAATCAGATTTAGTATGTACAAAATTACAAAAACTAAATGTTGTTCTTTGTAAAATAAGGCTAAAATTATATTTAGCAAAAATTAGATCAAATTCAGTTTTAGAGTATTTTGTAAACCTTTGTCACATTTATCACAGATCAGAAATTTTTGGGATAGATTTTTGTAAGATATTTTTTCTTCTGATATCCCACGTTCCAAAAACAAATTCATAAATGCTTACAATATATACCAACTCTAACACATTTTCGGTGAGATTTATAAAATGGAATGAAAGGCAGAAGCATATGTATTGTTTATATCTAAATTTAATTGGACGGTTAAATTTAAAACTTAAATGTCAGTAATGAACTTATACACACTCCATTTTGTACCGACCCAGTTCTTAATAAAGTTAAGCACTAGTACTAACTTCTCTGTCCTTCATCTAAAACCATATTCCCCCCATAACATAAATTAAGAAAGTTGAAATAACTTTATTAAAATGGCTAGTTTATTTGAGCCGATATTATAAACTATAATGATCATAATAATAACAGATTATCTTAACGTGGTTCGCTGGGAACATTTAGACCAAGTTACGAGCACTTAAGATCGGGTTGGCCGTAAAAGAAGGGATTGCCCTAGATTCGGTCTATATCTTCAGGTGTTGCATGAAGCAATATTTTGCAACGTGGACGGGTAGATTGTCTAACTTTATGGCAGACTAAATTATAAAAAGGTAATTATTATTCCATTCTTTAAATAAATAGTTTATAAGCACAATACACAACCTAAGATAGTGCTTGGATATACTCAGATGAAATAATTAAACACACCAATATCTTGATGTCAATAAATATATAATCTGGGTGCGAATAGAATATTTTTTGAGTCATTAACCTTATTGATTCCTGCTCTTGATGGATTAAGACGTTCAACATCTAATGTGCAAGTTAATATCCAGGCGATTTCAAACCAAGTTAACCTACTGTATAAGTGTTCAATGACTTATGCCTAAACCTCGAATTCAAATGTTTGTAATAAGTATGTTGTGCAAGCTTCGTGTCGTGCCTAGTTTTCAATGTAGTGGTGTTTACACAGTCTTCAGTTCACGTCGGCCCATACTTAACCAAACTTGAAGGTCTTTGTCCAAGGTGTGGTTGTGTTGCTTATATAATCTGGAGTTGACGTTATGAAACGTAGAACTGTTAGCTAAACCTTGTATCGGTACAATGCCTATCTCAGCTTATAAGCTTCACTGTGTATCAAAAAGAACTTGATGGACCACCATGTGACCAGACCGTGTCAGATGGATAACGTCGGATCAGTGAAAGCGACAGTGGAATAGATAACTCTGATTATTAGTTTTTGTTTTTTTTATAGCAGTTCTAAATGAAATTCAAAATCATAATAATAAAAAAAAAGTGTCAACATATAGTGTGGTTATACTGTAAATATCGAGCGGGGACACAGCAGTCCATGCCATGGTTTAAACTGATGTTGCCGTCATGACAGCAATCACTGTTGTCCATGCTATTTCACAAGATTTGCAGTGATTTTTCATAGTACATATAATGACAGTGAAACTATAAACAATAAAAATAATGAATACATTAAATGCCACTTGTACGACTTAAAAGTGAAATGAAGCAACTTATCAGCTGTAGTAGTGATAAGTCTAAAAAACGTTATTCTAATTTAATGCTATATCTTGATAGATTTTGAACTTGAAATTTATTCTATTAAAAGTTTATAATCTTATTAACAGAATAATGATTGATGATTGAAGGTATCGATAATTTTCATTTTTCTAACTGAATATTAACTATTTATTAAGATGTTGAGATGAAAAAAATCTTTCACTTAAAATATTATCTCTATTCAATATTTGTTGTACTGCGTTTCGGGTTGTCCTAATATACCTCAATTCGTAAAGAGATCTATTTGTCCTTGAAATATTGTTACATAGTGACATAAATTAAAATTTATAACATAACATTATTTATGCAATAATGATTAAAAAGATTGTTTTTCTGAAAGCTTTATTTTATGGACGCATTTAAATAATGGAAAATAATTAAAATAAATATTCATATAAATTTTCTGTTATTGTAGCCATGAGTCAACCCTGTGGGTTCGGTAACCTTCTGGAGTAAAACTAGCCTCATAAAGTGGTACCCTTAATTGGGGAAAACAACCAGAAAAATCTTGGAGTCAAACGTGATTCTGACCAAATCACCTCCTTGCACAACCGTTGATCTAGTAACAGAACTACCTTAAAAAGTACTGCATCCCTGAACTTTCATGGATTGCAGCGGTACACATTTATTTAATGTTTTATTATTTATAAAAAAATAAATCAATTTAATTTAAAATAATACTGTTATTTTTCAAGTTTTTTGTAAAGCCTTCATATAAGAAAAAAGGATTCCAAGACGAATTATACTGAGGGAAAGTGGATTGTAGTTGTTTTAGTGTTTACTGAAAGATGGTCATATGAAAACTGGCCTCTCCTCTCCATCCACTCTTACGCCGTATCCAACATGCCTAATAACCATAACGTAGTAACCATCTGCATAAGGAAGCCATAACATAGCTAATTGCACACGGCGCATCCTCCGCCGAGGGACCGTATGAATCCTTAATGGCAACCTCCACTTTCTCTTCACACCGCGCCCTTTGGTAATTAGATATTTTATTAGGGAAAACCAATTTCTCCTGGACAATAGCCCTGAAGATAAAGGATTTCTCCTAAGAACAGAAGCCGTGCCTTGACCTGGTTGTGTGTTCATTTTGAGATTGTGTAGCAATAGTGATGTAGTATAGAAAATTCCCTAAAATATTAAATTAAATCTGTTCTGCCACAACCCATAAAGGGTCAGGTGTGCAGTACTTTGTAAGGAAGTACTATTACTAAACCAACGGTTGTGCAATGAGTTGATTCGGACAGAATTAGCCTTAATTAAGGGTGCCCAATTCGCAAGGCTGGGTGGAACGCAGGAGGCCTCCATAACCCACAGTGTTGATTACAGAGTAATAGAAAATAATTATCTACCCAGCCGGATTTGAACACGGGTTGGAGTTATAGCTCCCTTCTCTAAAAACACTATTAAAAAAATAGTCTATGGTAGTTAAGAAAAACAATGATTTTCGAGCTATAAAAGAAAAAAAATGAAACTATAAACATGAACGTATGAATTTAAAAAATATCAAATTATCCTAAAATACAATCAAGGTTTAATAGTAATAAAGGGATATAATTGAAGAATTAATAAAGTAACAACTAAAATACGAGATATTTTGTATACCTAAATATTTATTGGGGGTATTTTGTTGCCCAAAAAATATAAAGATTTTGATGGAAATCTGTTATCTTTCAATAAACAAATATCTTTTCATAACGATTGGACTAACTTCGTGAGGATAACTGAGTAGCTTATTGTGTAAAGGAACTTGATCTGATCCTGGAAATTAAAAAAGACATAATCTAATTTATGGATTCTAATTCACATGTTACTATAAATATGAAGATTTCCAATTACCAATTTGTTCTAAGTGTAAAAAAAAGTACTTATTTTATTTATTTATTTTGTGTTATTTACAATGTTAGATATTTAATATTTGATATTATTTTCGAAGTTACGTCATTTGGTTTTACTAAATATTTTGCTTCAGTTTAATAATGTCCATTTATAATATTTATTTATGACATCAACATTTTAATATATAAATATCGAGATTCTACAATCAATACAAACTTATTTTTAAAAAAATTTATTTCATAATTAATGTATATATTTAATTTTATTAAACTCTTTATATTTTATTAAAATCTATAAGTGTTTTTTATTTATACCATTTTTGTGTTAAGTTCACAATACGTTCATTTAAAAAAATTAAATACAAAAATATTAAACCACTATTATGAATAATAATTTCTTTTTTCTAATAGTTAATAATAAAAATAAAAAACACCGAAAGGATCTATATTAATTCTACTCCATACAATTAGTTTAGGGAATAAAAAATTACCTTCCTTTCAGAGGTATCCTTATATAGTTTCTATTCTAAATGCCCATTTTTAAGTTGCTACTATATGGATTTTTAGTAACTTAAAAAATTAACTCGAATGTCTCTTACCTTTTGAAGAATATTGTCGGAGGTGAGATCAGAAGAAAACAAAAAATTTGGACTGCGTGTGCAGGGCTGTTCAAGTTGAGAGCTTTCGGGAAATTATTTGTTTTGTTAGCTCTACGAATGTTATTATTAACTTTACTTTTCTCTCTTATCAAGAATTATAATTTTTATCTATTTAATTTATCATAATTTGTTTAATAATTTATAATATTGTATCGGATTAGGGGTGTCTTTTATATGAGACTATAATCCCCTTTTATATGAGACTATAATCCCCCCCTAATCGACTGTTAAACAAAAAAAATGTATCTGTTATATCAAATAAATAAATATCGATGAATCTAAAAGAGTAGTAATTATTTATATATCCTGAACTAATTATAATTGAGTCAAGATAAAACGAAATGTAGAATTGTATACTAGCAATGGCGATCAAATAATAAGACAACTGTGGACAGCCCCAGTGGGTTAGCAGAAGCGACGCCACCGCTACGGCAGAACTAGTTTTTACCGTTACTTATATAGCATCGATTAAGACAGCTTCTTCGTCATTGAATCCTCTGTGAGTCTTCATCTATTGTTAGGGAACTTAAAGGAACAAGAATAAAGGATAGAAAGCGATAAAGAGGAGCGGTGATAATTAAAGTAGAAAATAGAAAAATTATAAAAAAAAAATTACTTTTACTTACTAGCCAACTTTGATTTAATATTTATCCTCGCTTGTTTCAGAACAGAAACATACAGCGGAGAAACAAAATCATAGCATTTTACAAAAATTTACAATTGTTTTTAACTATTCATTCAATGTATAATAGGTATAGAATCAATATTTAAAATACTAAGAATGATCGTGTGCAGTTTTGCTGTAAACTGAAAAGCTCATATATAAGTTTAGTAAATTTAAAAATTATTTATTTAATAATCATGGAAACAAGAAAACATAGTAGCCTGCCGAAACGGAAAACTCCTTACGCATGCTCTCAACAGTTAAACAAACTTTTAATTTACACGTTTTTGTCATTATCCATTAAATTCTACGACTTTTTTTGTTAGGTAATAATTTTTCCAAAATCTTTGGCTTTCCAACAATATATGATACGTCTATTCGTATCTCCGGAAATGTGTTTTTAACCCGGAAAAAAATATGTTTTTCTCTTATCCCCTTAGGTTAATTTAAGTCCTCAAATACTTTTATAGTTCTTCCCGGTGAGAATCCTGTAGCCATTTTGGGAAGAAATGCGTGATGTCCAGTTTTCCTTGACTATCATAAAAGATGTCAAGTGACTATGTACACCTTTCGGCCAACATCTCCGACTTTTCCCTTTATCATTCTTGAGAATGGCACCCATTGGCTAACGGGCCTCACAGGTGCCTGGGGGAGGCTGTGAATGATCATTTTTATGCTTGAAAAAGCCCGAGTGAGGGCCCGCCCCGACACGAACTCACAACCTTTGGATAAGTAGAAAGGTATGTTGCCACGCTGCTACCGTCGCCCCCTTTTATAGTATACATTTGTCCATTTTTAACGACAAATAAGAATGTGGCATAGGTAATTTTTTCAAATAAACTAAATTAAAATTACCTTAGAGGAAGATTTTTCAAAAACCTGCATTTAACCCCTGTGAAATTATTTCAATGTGGAAAAACCTATCTGATACTAAAAATCACCTTATTCTACGTTGATTTGCTGAGGTAAATTAATATTGCTAAAGTCATTTTTCATAAAATCGAAAACATGGAAAAAATCCATCAATCTATTCTATAAAGTCCATTCTAACTTACAAGTTAATATTACGTCCTAGGTATGCATACAAATATCACATACACAAACACATATAGAGGCCATTTTGCGAAACTTGGTTATTTGGACTCAGAATACAAAACCTATATCTCTGAACCTTAAATTCGAAGAATTATCAAACATGGAAAACTTAAATGGAAAGAACTTATACAATTTAAGAGTTCTAGTAAGGCTTACTTATAAAAAATAAGGAAATAAAATTGCAAAGTGTAACAGATAGTGGAAATAGAAAAAATATATAAGTAAGAAAGAAGACAAAAGTAGGTTAAACTGACTAAGTTGTATTTGACATAGACAGAATACCCTGCAGCCTTTCAATAACTTTGTTAAAGCTGTGATATTAAAATTAAAATAACCTTTAGAATGCTCAGGTTGGCCGAAACGTTGGAGTTTTAAATGAATAAAGAAGTTGAGACCATAAAGATACTTTTTATTACAATTTAAAAACCAAACGGAATAAATTTGTATTTAATCAAACTTAAAAATAACTAAACTTATTTTAATATTAATTCAACAAAATAAGTCGCTTGTTATTCTAATAACCTTTGTAGCAATCTAAACATATTCAAGTGTTTAGATTTTCAAGTTAGCTTTCTTCATGTGAATCATTCATTCATTGTAGAAGATGCTTAATGTAAATGTTTCAAAAAAAAAAAAATGATTTCATTCTTTGATCTCTGGATTGTATTCAAAAGCGGGTGAAAAAATAAATACATAGCAATGCAGACACCTTATCTTTCCGGCGACTTTGTTTTTCTGAATTGATAAGAAAAGTCTAGTTTTCCTTCGTAGGCGGGCTGGGTACAGTTACCACCTTCAGCCATCCTATTCTTCCGCGGACAGAAAGAACTCCTGAGAACACAATGGAAACGCAACCTTGTAGACCAATAGTCCAGTGAGTGTGTCCGTTGAGGTGAACTGACCGTGGTTCTGCTGTTCAGGACGTGACCCTCCGTAGTGAATCAGAGGCTCCCAGTCCGCCCATCACATTCAGTCTTTATGGGGCAATGGATTGTGAGTGTCTACACATACAATAAATATATATATTTATGTGTGTGTATGTGTGCATTTATGTATATATTTTATATACATAAGAGGGAACAGACAGTGGTTAAAGTCAACTAAAGGACACGACCATTACACAAATACATTCCGAACATCACCACACAAAATTACAACATAAGCAAAAGCACCTACTACAAAATGACTCAATTCCTTACAGAACCCATACCGCCTAACCAATACTTGAAGAGATTTCACTAAGAAAATACAGACGCATGTAAAAGCGACGGACGAACTCCACACTCACATTAATACGACAGTTACATATTTGACAACAAAAGATATAGTTTGCTGAAATCACCAACAGAATATGAGACTCGCAGACCTGCAATGTTAGTGTGTTGAGTGACAACCTTCTAATATTTTGTATATAGTTTTTTTATATAATTTTTTGTTCAATGCAATTAAATTTTGTTGTAAACGAGATAAATTATTATCTGTAAGTAACTACGAAATCCAGTGTAGAAATCAGTCATACAAGGAATAAATATATTTTTTGTTACAAAACTCATTTTGGACCAAAATGTATGGCTAACCACCCCTTAATTTAGTAAAAGAATAAAAATTTTAAAAAATGGCAGGGGTTGGGAGAAAAAATATCAAATCTTACAAAAGGCACTACTCAAAAACCAACCCAATTCACAACCATTAATATTGTACAATAAATTTCAGCTGATGTGTCAAACCCGAAGGGGCTCTGGATGTGCGCAAATTTGGGATATAAAAACTACTCCGACTCTTCCTGCTGGTGACCTTAGATACAGTACAGAACTGTATAACATTCGGAAAGAATATAATAAAAAATATTTGTTTTGATTTCAATTGTCTACTAACTGAGTAACTAATCGTTACTCTGTGCGAGGACGTTTCGGTCAGCCTAATTTTCAATGTAACATTAAATTCAATTAAATCTGTACATCTTCATTCCTTCATGGGTGCAATACTTTGTTTAGTTAGTACTGTTACTAGACCAAAAGTTGTGCAAGGAGGTGATTTGGTCAAAATCACGCTCGAATTCTAAGCATCATATATACACCATATATAAATAAACTGCATCCAATACGAATATTTCTCGAAGTAAATTATTTATACATTACGGAAGTTGTTAAAGAAAAAGTAATAATCCGTGAATAATAGCAAGATCATAACTTACTTGAAGTTTTATTACTACTGCAGATAGCTTGGAGTTTCAATATAACTTGAATAACATCCGATGTTTCAATTATGGATGAAAATTTCTAGATTATATTGGCAAGTTTTAAACTATAATTGCCATTTTTATGAACTAACGAGAATATCTCAAAGAGGTAATAAAAGGTTTTTGAAAAAATATCAAAAAAATCACCAGAATAAAAATATTTCTTGATGAAATCAAAGAGTGCGAAAACTTTTTAAATGCTTCGTATTGTTTAAATAATATTTTAACTTCAACATACAAATAATTAACTCAATTTAAAAGCTGTTAATTTTAATTATTATATTCATAATATAAAATCAATATCAGTGGAACACGGAGGGGAATACTGTACTTAAAACAATTTAATATAAATTTATAAATATAATCATTTACTCTAAATCCGTTATAAACATAATTATTTATAAATTATCCGTGTATAAGAGAAATGTATTTTTTCCGAAATTGTGCTCATATTTAGTGAAAAGGTATTTATCTTTATTGTGTTATATCGTATACAAGTGATTAAGTCATTAATTTATTACCTTCATAAACAATACATTTAATATAATAATAATTAATTTAATACCTACTAGCCGGTCATATAATTAAAATATTTAATTTACTTAAAAAAGTGAAAAAAAAAAAGAGAGAGAGAAACCAATGAATTAATTTTATTCTAAAACAAGTATATACCTAAACTGTACATAAATACTTTTTGATATTACTTCATATACCTAGTAATAATATATATTAGTAAGCTTTAACAAATGCCCACTCACCTCCACCAGTGCTATCCTACAAACACCGCAACGACGTACAACGGAGATATTAATACGACAAACACAAATACGATAGCAACACTGACAATGACATCCAGACGGTGCAAGAGCTCGGCACAGACTGAACTGTTCCAGAACCGCCAACTCCCCCACCTCTGCACCTGTGTACCCTGGAACAGGTGAATTGTCTCTTCCCTGTCTCTAGCTTACTCAACACTTTATCTATACATTGGCGACGTTTTTAACCGATTAAATGCATGGTAAAAAACAATTACTGGATTTAACTAGAAAATAGAAAAATTCAGTCTTCGTTGCAGCAAAACTAATCTGACGCGGAGCGCGCATACAAATTTTATTTACTACCCAACTTTGAATTAATTAATCCTAGCTCCTTCCAGAAGAGATTTACATTATTCAATGCGGCAATACTTCCCCGTACTAATTTTCCAAATCAGCTTTTCAGTTGGCATATTTATTAACTCTAATTTCAGCAGTTTTCACTAAAGTAATCATAATCAATAATATTTCTCGTTCTAAATTTTTAACATTATTCTTTTGCAACAGCATGACAGAAGTATAAAAAATATATATCAACTAAAATTTACATTGTGCTCTTTACATCTGGACATACGACTTTCTTGGAATCCTCTTACAAGACTGAAAAGATGGGAAACTCCTCGCCCATTCCGACTATTACAACATTTTATAGACAAACGCTCTACACTTCCAACTAATTTAAAAAAACTCGGTTATACACATATGACTGTAATAAAGAGCTTTGGGGCTCGACCAAACCATCGAATTCCTCTCGTATCCAATCCTTACTATCAAAAATTTTTGTAAAATCCTTAATTAATGCCCCTTACTTTGTCACAAACCAAGTCATCCATCAGGACCTCAATGTTCCATATGTTGCCTATTTGGCCAAAACTAGATACCAATGATAAACTTTCTAACCATCTAAACCCATTTGTTTCTAACCTGGCTTCTCTTTCATTACCTAATTCTCTTGGACGTCTGAAAAGAAGATGACCTCGAGATCTTCTCCTCGAGAAATGTTATTAGGTAAGTGGATAAATTCTTCACATGTATGTATTATTCCATTGTATAACTAACATCAAATTATTTTTATATATTTTTAAGACAGTTGTGAATATCAATAACCTAAAAGATTTTTCTTTTGTGATCTTAACCATTTGTTCGACGCTATATTAATAATATACTAATTTAATAAATTTTCAAGAATCAATATTGAAAATACTAGGAAACATTTCATGGAATTAGACATATTGTTAGGAGTTAGACAGGCTCATTTATAGGTTAAATGAAATTAAAAAACTATGATGATATGAAAACATTACAGTGGTGAAACAGATAGAACTGGGCATGCTCCCACCAGAGAACCAGGTTTTTTCTTTTCGAAACAGACTTTTTATTTATAACATTTTTGTAATTCTCCATTTCTTTATATGAATTTATATGTAACATGTTATTTATTTTTCAATTTTTGGCTCTACTCTTATTTCTGGAAATGAGTTTTCAGCCTTGAAAAATTATTTTTTCTCTTTGCACAAAAAGTTACTTATCAAATAATTTTTATATTATATTTTAATTATTATCGAATACACAAGTTAAATTTATATTGAAGTTATTTTCTAATATAAGCCCTCGATTATTCTGCT